>NC_042616.1:639295970-639585002 GCF_901001135.1 Rhinatrema bivittatum | reverse complement strand
GAAAATCGTGTTAGGCACGATTTTTTAGTTAAAAAATCGTTAAAAATCGTTTTTTCCCGATTAGTGCGCACTAACTTGAGTTAGTGCGCACTAACGGGAGTTAGTGCGCACTAACTGGGAGTTAGTGCGCACTAACTGAAAATGATACAATTTGACACTGTTCAGGTCAGTTAAGGTCAGTTTAGGAATGAATATGTATTCCTATTGGCTGCCCTCTTATTTATTCATGTTACCAAGTTTCCCACTGACAGTATATGGGGGATGGGAAATGGAAACAGTTGGTAGCTTGACAAAACAAGTAATGTGATCAGTCAATGTGACTAGAACTTGTGCCCTAACCCTGATGCCAGGGGTATTGTGATCTTCCTGCACACAGTGCCCTATCCCTATTAATACCAGGAGTGTTGTGATCTTCCTGCACACAGTGCCCTAACCCTGGCACCAGGGGTGTTGTGATCTTCCTCCACACAGTGCCCTATCCCTATTCATACCAGGAGTGTTGTGATCTTCCTGCACACAGTGCCCTAACCCTGACACCAGGGGTGTTGTGATCTTCCTGCATACAGTGCCCTATCCCTATTAATATGAGGAGTGTTGTGATCTTCCTGCACACAGTGCCCTATCCCTAATACCAGGGGTGTTGTGATCTTCCTGCACACAGTGCCCTATTCCTGATACCGGGGGTATTGTGATCTTCCTGCACACAGTGCCCTATTCCTGATACCGGGGGTGTTGTGATCTTCTTGCACACATCCCGGTATCAGGGATAGGGCACTGCATGCAGGAAGATCACAACACTCCTGGTATTAATAGGGATAGGGCACTGCATGCAGGAAGATCACAACACCCCTGGTATCAGGGATAGGGCACTGTGTGCAGGAAGATCACAATACCTCGGAGGAGTGAGGGGCAGGCAGCTCCCCCCTGTCTGTGAAGCCAGCCTCTCACTAGTAATGCAGGGAGGGAGCTGTCTCAGACTTCACCATCCTCCCCCCCCCCCCTCACCCACACACCATTCACTAACTGGGACATGGGGGAAGTCAGGAGTGAGGGTCAGGCAGCTCCCCCCTGTCTGTGAAGCCAGCCTCTCACTAGTAATGCAGGGAGGGAGCTGTCTCAGACTTCACCATCCTCCCCCCCCTTCACCCACACACCATTCACTAGCTGGGACATGGGGGAAGTCAGGAGTGAGGGTCAGGCAGCTCCCCCCTGTCTGTGAAGCCAGCCTCTCACTAGTAATGCAGGGAGGGAGCTGTCTCAGACTTCACCATCCACCCCCCCCCCCCTCACCCACACACCATTCACTAGCTGGGACATGGGGGAAGTCAGGAGTGAGGGTCAGGCAGCTCCCCCCTGTCTGTGAAGCCAGCCTCTCACTAGTAATGCAGGGAGGGAGCTGTCTCAGACTTCACCATCCTCCCCCCCCCCCCCCTCACCCACACACCATTCACTAGCTGGGACATGGGGGAAGTCAGGAGTGAGGGTCAGGCAGCTCCCCCCTGTCTGTGAAGCCAGCCTCTCACTAGTAATGCAGGGAGGGAGCTGTCTCAGACTTCACCATCCTCCCCCCCCTCACCCACACACCATTCACTAGCTGGGACATGGGGGAAGTCAGGAGTGAGGGTCAGGCAGCTCCCCCCTGTCTGTGAAGCCAGCCTCTCACTAGTAATGCAGGGAGGGAGCTGTCTCAGACTTCACCATCCTCCCCCCCCCTCACCCACACACCATTCACTAGCTGGGACATGGGGGAAGTCAGGAGTGAGGGTCAGGCAGCTCCCCCCTGTCTGTGAAGCCAGCCTCTCACTAGTAATGCAGGGAGGGAGCTGTCTCAGACTTCACCATCCTCCCCCCCCCCCCCCTCACCCACACACCATTCACTAGCTGGGACATGGGGGAAGTCAGGAGTGAGGGTCAGGCAGCTCCCCCCTGTCTGTGAAGCCAGCCTCTCACTAGTAATGCAGGGAGGGAGCTGTCTCAGACTTCACCATCCCCCTCCCCCCCCCCCCCCCTTACCCACACACCATTCACTAGCTGGGACATGGGGGAAGTCAGGAGTGAGGGTCAGGCAGCTCCCCCCTGTCTGTGAAGCCAGCCTCTCACTAGTAATGCAGGGAGGGAGCTGTCTCAGACTGGTATCAGGGTTAGGGCACTGTGTGCAGGAAGATCACAACACTCCTGGTATTAATAGGGATAGGGCACTGTAAGAGATGACTGTAGTAGATTGAATAAAGATCTGATGTTTCTGCTCTCCTCACACCAAACAAAAACAACACACAAGCAGAGAAGCCCTTCTTACAAAGCTGAGCTAGTGAGTTAAGTAGGAGGAAAAGTAAACATACTTGTGCCAGTGTGGCTACTTAAAAAATACACTTACCAACAATCAATTACATATATTTGAACTGTGTACAGTTCCAGCCAGGACCACCTTTCTAAAATGCACAGTGATTGGCAAATTCAACATGCACTAGCATTTCAGGTGCCTGCTAACAAAAATAATAAACAAACAAGTTCTAGTCAGGTGAGTGCTGATCATTACATTACTTTTTTTGTCAAGCTTCCAACTGTTTCCATTTCACATCCCCCCAACCATTACCTCAGTGTTAGCCTTGGTAACATCAATAGATAAGAGCACAGCCAGCCAATAGGAATACATACATACATATTCATTCCTAAGTGACCTTTACTGACCTGGGAAGTGTGAACACTTTGTTTCATTTTCTGTTGGTGTTCGTTAGTTTCCAGTACCATTTCCCATCCCCCCAACCATCACCTCAGTGGTAACCTTGGTAACATCAATAGATAAGAGGGCAGCCAGCCAATAGGAACACATATTCATTCCTAACTGACCTTCAGTGACCTGGAAAGTGTTTATTTGTATCATTTTCAGTTAGTGCGCACTAAATCGAGTTAGTGCGCACTAACGGGGAGTTAGTGCGCACTAACTCTCGTTAGTGCGCACTAACACGATTTAACGATTTTTAACGATAAATCGTTAGAATTTCTATTGTATCGTGTTCTATAACGATTTAAGACGATATTAACATTATCGGACGATAATTTTAATCGTTGAAAAACGATTCACATCCCTATTGCTTGACAGTATGCCAATCCATCCCTTCTCTGCAGCCTGCCCGCTCCACAGTGTATGAACCTTTCTCCATACATTTGCAACTCTTGCTATGCCTATGATTTCCATGGGTCTTTTGACCATAATTGCTTATAGAAATCATTCTGTTTGACAGAAATGAAACAAGTAGGATTCCTTTAGTTCACGGGTCCCCTTCAGCTCATTTTGGACCCTAAGAGTTTAGAGTCAGAGTTTAAAGCTTTTAAAAAAGCTTTTCGAACAGGCTTATCTTGACTATCTTGAAAAAAAGGACTCATTGGTTTAAAGAAACATTATTTTTATCTTTGTTTTATGTTCTTTTATTAATAATTGATTAACAATTTTATTTTTTATCATATTTTACTGTACCTTTTAGATATTTCAGTTTGATTTTATAATTTTGTAACATGTAAACCGTTGTTATGTATATTATGAACGATGGTATACAAGAATTTTTAATAAATAAAATAAATTTTAAAAAAAGAAACAAGTTGCTCCACTGATTTCATTTTTATATTTTGTTTTCAATGAATGCACTTCTCCAGCTGAGATGCTTGTTCAATTAGTCCTCCTTTAGGCGGGCATCAAGGGTTGGACTGTTGCTCACAGATTAAAAAAAGGGGTCATTTGGTTTCATAGTGTAGTGGGTATCACATCTGCTTTATACACAGAAGGGCCTGGGTTCAATCCCCAGTGGAGCCATTTTTAACTTGCTGCAGAAACAGGCATGAGTCTGAGTGCAAGGATAACTTAGATACCGAAAAAGCAAGTTGAAGACCAATGGGTTCTATATATGTGCAGTGGAAACCCCACCTGTCAGGTTTTCAGGATACCCACAATCTATATGCGTGGGATAGATTTACAGGCCCTTCCTTCTATGCTTGCTACTTGAGCTCATGCAAATTCATAGCAGATATCGTCTTCCCCAGAAGAAGTGTGGGAATGGCTACTGGAGACGAAATACGGAAGCTTTAGGTAAACTCCTAAGCCAACATCTTGTGTGGTAAAAAGAATTCAGCAGTGACTCTAGTAAAACAAATTTTTCATGATAGATGGGATGGCTCTTGGAAGATCTATTTTTTGCCAAGAGTAAAAAATGTTAGAATGTGAATGGTGGCTTAGGCGATTATCCCATGAATTATTCAAACAGTATTCTAAAATAACTGGATAGGTGTTTGAAAGTGTAATAAGGAAGAGATCAGTCAAGGAAATGGTTCCATGGTGTAGAGGTTATCACATCTGTTTCACACACAGAAGGTCTTTGGTTCAAATCCCAATGGAGCCACTTTATGTTTCTAGCAGTGGATGAGCATTTTATAGATGTTCCGCCATCAGCTGTATTGGTGTCAGTGAATGCTTGTATTGTTATGGGACCTTGTTAGGAACAGCTTGGGAGCAATCCTACAAAGATCTTGCAAGCACAGCTATCCAGGAGGGTTGAGTGCAATAGAAGACAGTGACAATAACTGTCTTGCACTAGTCCTGTTGTCCCTGAGGTGGTCATCCCCTGTGATGGACTGCAACAGTATATCCTTAGCAGTATGGACTGGAATGACAGGGCAGAATGAATGCAAAAGTTGGTCATTTCCTTGCAGTTACTCTCTGAGAGAAAATTAGCATTTGTGGAAAGACCTCAGGTGCTAGTGGAGGATCCTCAAAACATCTTGCTTCACTTTTATCCTTGTAGTTCTATTTTCAAGCCCTCATTCTCTTCTAGCTGCAGGGGCTGGCTATCAAGGGCATTTATTTCAGAACTGCCCCTTTTTCTAACTTTGACTGCTGCTTCTCTCCTGTCCTGGGGCATTGCTATTGAAACCTGTTCCATTTCTTCCATCATAGCTTTTCACTTCTTATGTTTGGCAGGGGGCTGCTTGCCTCTTACCTGAATGATGGAAAGGGTTGAGGGCATGGGATCAGATTGGGAAACACTTTTCCTCTTTTCTGCCACTTCCAAACTCCCCAGATGCTAGTCCTAAGGGCTGCTGCTTCTGTGGCTTATAAAGCATGCCAGTGTTAGTTAAATGCCCCATTTGTTTGCCAGGACCTGTGTCTTTGCCATGTGCTTGCATTTTGCAAAGCGTGGGCCTTCCCTTATTTAGAAATGTCTCCAGATCTTCCAAGTCCACTCTGATCCCTTCTCTACATACTTAGCAGAGGATGCTGCCACTGGAGCTGATAAACAGATCGATACTCTAAAACCGTGGCAGAAAGAGTGCGGCATTGCCAGGTGCACCCTTCCTCCCCGCACGCACAGTTCTCTTGACCTAGCGCCTGATACTCTCTTCTAATTGCATGCAAATGCATGCCGCGACTGTGAAGTGTTAGGGAAGGGTTATTCCCGCGCAACCCATTTTACTGTATAGGCGCTTAATACAGCGCCTATACAGTAACCTGGGTGCGCTGGTACCTGTCATTTCAAATGTCATTTCAAATGACTCCTCGTATTAATAGGGATAGGGCACTGTGTGCAGGAAGATCACAACACCCCTGGTGTCAGTGTTAGGGCACTGTGTGCAGGAAGATCACAACACCCCTGGTATCAGGGTTAGGGCACTGTGTGCAGGAAGATCACAACACTTCTGGTATTAATAGGGATAGGGCACTGTGTGCAGGAAGATCACAACACTTCTGGTATTAATAGGGATAGGGCACTGTGTGTGCAGGAAGATCACAACACCCCTGGTGTCAGGGTTAGGGCACTGTGTGCAGGAAGATCACAACACTCCTGGTATTAATAGGGATAGGGCACTGTGTGCAAGAAGATCACAACACTCCTGGTATTAATAGGGATAGGGCACTGTGTGCAGGAAGATCACAACACCCCTGGTATCAGGGTTAGGGCACTGTGTGCAGGAAGATCACAATACTCCTGGTATTAATAGGGATAGGGCACTGTGTACAGGAAGATCACAACTCCCCTGGTGTCAGGGTTAGGGCACTCTGTGCAGGAAGATCACAACACCCCTGGTATCAGGGTTAGGGCACAAGTTCTAGTCACATTGACTGATCACATTACTTTTTTTGTCAAGCTACCAACTGTTTCCATTTCCCATCCCCCATATATTGTCAGTGGGAACCTTGGTAACATGAATAAATAAGAAGGCAGCCAATAGGAATACATATTCATTCCTAAACTGACCTTAACTGACCTGAAAAGTGTCAAATTGTATCATTTTCTGTATCATTTTTTAACGATTTTTTAACGAAACAATCGTGCCAAACACGATTTTCTTCTCCTGCCAGACGATTTCAATCGTTAAGACGATAGGGGACACGATTCACATCCCTAGTAATTATGGACTGCTTCTCTAACTTGACCCATTTCATCCCTCTGCCTGCTCTGATATCTGCTCCCAAACTGGCTCGCTTCTTCTTCATCCACGTCTTCTGGATACACAGTCTGCCCAAATACATCACCACTGACTGCATGCCCCCGTTCGTTCTGGCGAGCCCTCTGCCAAAAGTTCTGGGTCAAGTTATGTCTTATCACCGCTTACCATCCTCAAGCAAACAGGCAGGCAGAGCGCACCAATTGCTCCCTGAAGACCTTCCTGAGGGCCTACTCCAATGATCGACAGGACAATTGGGCGCAACTGCTACCCTGGGCGGAATTTTCACACAATTCCCACGTCTGTGAATCCAGCAGAGCCTCTCCATTCTCCATTGTGTACGACCATCAACCACAATCTCCGCTGCCCATTCGACTATCCGTCTCCTTTCCTGCGGCCCAAGCCGCAGTCCAAGCTCTAAATGCAGTGTGGGTTCATATGACCAAGATGTTCCAGGAGGCTGCCAACGACGCCAAAAGGATCACGGATGCTCACCGCAGACCAGTGCCCATCTTCCAAACAGGAGATAAAGTGTGGTTGAGCACACACTATATATGCCTGAAATTGCCTTTGCAACGCTTGGCTCCCAAGTACATTGGACCATTCTCGGTTGCCAGACGCGTGGGACCAATCATGTACCAGCTCTGTCTTCCACACTCCTTATACATCCACAACACATTCCATGTTTCCTTACTGTCATGATCCTGCTGCTTCCCAGGTCCTCGGTTTGGCTCCGGACTGCTCCTCACCTCCTCCGTGGTGGAGGGGTACCACCGCCTTGACCTCTGTGTGGGACACCTCCCAGCCATGGTGAGGGAGTGATGCCATGCCGCCTTGCCTAGCCCCTGCCCCTAGGCACACCAGCACGTGTGCTCACTGCTGGTCAAGATTTAAAGGGGTCGCAGCAGGAAAGCTTCCCACGGCCCTAGTGATGACGCCTGTCCTGGGTATATAAGGCAAGCTCTGACAGTCAGAGCTTGCCTTGGCAACAGGTCTCCTCACTCTCGCTTGCTCGAGTTCTCAAGTTGCTGTTCCAGTTTTCCTGTTACTGTTCCTGCTGCCTGTTTCTGACCTCTGGAGCAGACCTAACCATGCTTACTGCTGCCTGCCCCTGACCTTCTGGACCGAACCTGACCATGCTTACTGCTTCCTGTCTCAGACCTCTGGACCAAACACGACCACACCTTGTGCCTCCATTCTCCTGGTCTAGGCCCGGCCACACTCACCGCCTCTTGCCTGGCCTACTGGACTGGATCAGTGCCGCCTTTGGCTTCAGGCCTCCAACCTCTCTCTCCTGGTTGCCACCATGGTCCCTCGTTTACTCCCTGGGATAATCCATGCAGAGGCCCACCTAAGACCAACTGGCCCCAGTACCCAAGGGTTCAACCTGTGGGGAACGCGGGCTGGTAGTAGTGAAGCTCCAGCTGGCCTCTGTTTCTCATCCGGCCTTGCCACCCGACGGTGTGGACCTGTAGGGGTTTCCCCACAGGTGGCGTCAACACCACCTCAGGCCATGGGTCCATGAACGCAATAAGTGGGATCTGGGGTGATTGCATCTGATGATCTTAAGGTGACCAAAAAGGTTGATGAAGCTATGGCAAAAGTCAGAAAGATGATAGACTGCATAGGGAGAGAAATGGTCAGCAGAAAAAGGTAAGTGATATTGCTCTTGTATAGGTCTTATGGTGAGACATTACTTGGAATACTGTGTACAATTCTGGTGACCGCACCTTCAAAAGGATGTAAACCAGTTGGTGTCAGTCCAGAGCGTGGCTACTAAAATGGTCAGTGGTCTTCGTTCTAAAATATATGGGGGATATACTTAAAAATCTAAATATAAACACTATAGAAAAAAAACAAGATGGGGAGATATAATAGAGACATTTATATATCTCAAATGTTTCCATCCACAGGAAGTGAGCCTCTTTCAACATAAAGGAGGCTCTAGAATAAGGGTTCATGGGATGAAGATGAAAGAGGGTAGACTCAGGAGTAATCTTAGGAAATATTTCTTTACAGAGAGGGTAGTGGATACATGGATGGTTTTCCAGTGGAGGTGGTGCAGGAAAAGATGGTATCTGAATTTACGAAAATATGGTATAAATACAGGGTATCTGTAAGGAACTGATGGGAATTATAAAGCAAATTAATTAGGTGGATGGTCAGACTGGATGGGCCATATGGTCTTTTTCTGCTGTATGTTTCTCTGCTTATGTGTGACCAGCAGATTTGTGTTCTTCATTTCCCACAGGGCTTAATGCAGCGATTGAACTGAGCCAGCTTTTATAATTTGGAAAATCATGTGCTTGCTATGAAGACTACTGATTGGTTGCTCCTTGTATAAGTTGGCCTTTAAGCTTCCTTTTTCTAGAGTGGAAGTTAAGAATGATTGCTGAAGATTACATTGGAAGTTTGGAGGAAGCATGCTGAATAGATGCCCTGAAGCAGCAGTCACAAAACAAGGCCCACGTTGGCATTTCTTCGGATGCTTGTTTTGATAAAGCACTGTATAATGATATTTGCAGTCATTCTGGTTCAAAATAAATTCTTTTTTTGAAAGCTGTTTTGCTCACTGAATGGTGCAATCATGTTGCTATGCACTTTTTGATAAATATTTGGTGCTTGTGCTTTTGGTGCAAGTTTTTTTTCCTGTGTGCTCTTTTCACTGGTCTGTTTGGTATGCCAATGTGAGCTGTCTGAGGTTTTTTCCTTTCAATTTTTTTTATTTCTACAGCTCTCTTTCTAAGGATATGTGTGTTTCAATTTAAAATAAAATTAAAATTAAAACTTTTTTACCAGTGATATATACAGTATATAAAAATATATTTTTGGTTTTGATTATTAAGAAGAATTTTGTGGTTGTTTCATAATATTAAACCAAAAAAGCCTATGATTAAATGTGACTGGTGTATTACCTCTGGTGATACAAATGGGTATTATGATGGCCTTTGCATGAAACATTCTTTGTTGCTGCTCAATTATTTATATAAAGGGAAAGGAAATAAGTATATCAAATGCAGATTGGAAGTTAGATTTCATATTATTAACCTACCTCTCTGGCCTATTCTCACCTTGCATGCAGCTGCTCCAGCCATTCCCGGACCTTCTTCTTCATATTCTTAATCTATACAGAGAAATAGGAATACAGTGTTTTGTGTTCAGAGTTGCTGGTTCTGTGATCTCCAGATTAATACTTGCAATGTTTTTAACTGAAATCTTGAGTCAGTAGCATTACTAACTCAAATATTAGACAAATCACAAGCTACTGTTGCTTATTAATTACCCGAGTAGCAGTTTATGGATTTAACCTCTAGGAATGTATCCAAACCTTTTTTAAACCCAGTAACACTAACTGCTGAAACCACATGCCCTAGCAATGAATTCCAGAGTTTAGCTATATGCTGAATGAAAAAGAATTTGCTCTTCCATCATGCAGCTAAATTCGGTGTTCTTCCATTGGCCAGAAAGTTCACCAGCACAGGAAAAACTCCCTGAACACAAAAGAACCCAGTTTCAGGAGGGAGCTAGCAGATCAGCCCAGCCATTCTGAAAACTCAGTTCTGATACATTATCTTTAAAAAGAGAAAACTACAGAACTACAGATAGCACACAGTTTGGAATGTAAGATTAACTGAATGAGTAGCCCAATTCTTTCCTTTCTGGAAGAAGGGAATTGTGCTCTGAAATAGAAGCCTTCAATAAAACCTGTAATACGTTCTTGAGGATTTTCTTTCTCTTACTTGGACTTTTACTCTGTTTATGACTTTGACTCAAGTCATCGCTTGTTATCCTACCATATTCTTTAACTCATTCAGTATAATAAATTTGGAACATATATGCAGTGGTCATGCCATTAATGACATATAAACCTGTAACAGCTTCCATATATGTCTATTGCCTCTTGCCTTACCAGAAGACCACATTAAACCCCCCCCTTGTACACCTCCATAACCCTGCACGTTCCCCAACCCCTATCACCGCTTCAATTGCCCCACACCCAACCCCTATCACCCCTGCAATTGTCCCACACCCAACCCTAACACACCCACCCAACAATTGCCCCCAACATGCCCCCCACACCATTCCTATCACCTCCACCCCACCCTACCCCCTTACCATCACCCAACTTCTTAGTTCCTGCAGGGGTAGGATCCATCTCTATTGCATTTAGCTTGGAGTCCCCTCTAGGCCCACCTCATCCTTTGGCAATTTCTTCTGACCCCAGCAATAAGGAACAGGAACTCCTCATTTCTCACCGCCAGGGGCACCAGCCATGCCATATCTCAGGTGGTGAAGTTTGGCTGTCTTCTCTGGGGTTCAGTTAATTTTTGCTATGAAAAGAAATCTGATCTAGTAGGTTTTGATTTTTATCTTATGTGTAATACTCCTAACTTGTTATGAAGTTCCATGCCTTAACTGACTTTCTATACTTTTTTGTTTCATTGAGGGTGGGAGGGAAGATGGGAGGGTATTTTGTGCAACAGTTTATCTTCTGCTATTGTTTCTTATTGCTCCTTGATGATACTGTATGTAGTTTGCATTATTCTATACTAACCCATTATGGTAATGATGACTTTACAATAGAGCTTGTGTTGTTATTATCAATAATAAAAACATTTATATAAGAAAGCTAAGTGGTATGATGTAACATCCTACCCACTTTTTCTTTTAATATAAAAGCATGAATTGTGCCAAAATAATAGATTTCTAATTTTAGTTAGAAGCATAGAAACATAAAAACCAGACAATGTTAGCATATAAGAACTGCTTGGCCCATACAGTTTACCTGTTTCTACCTGCCAATTGTGCTTTCACAGGTGCAACTTGATTTGTGGCTCTAAGGTCCCTTTGTGTCTATCCCATCCATGCTTGATATCTGTCACTGTTTTCGATCCTATGATCTCTGATAGAAGCCTGTTCCAAATCTCTACCCTCTTCCCTTTATTGATTCTATTTTACTGTTGATTCCTGTGGAGATCGTGCATATCACTTCTATTTCTTAACATCTCTGTAGTGCTACTAATAGAGTTATGCAGCACATTAGAGATACATGAAATAGAGACAGTGTCTACTCCATGAAACGTACATTCTAGTTGAAGAAAACAGACATGAACATGAGGCAGGTCATGGTAGAGATATGTAACATAAAGCTACAGAGTGAATGAACTTGTAGGTGAGAAGAATTAGTTTGAATTGAATGTTGAAGCAGATAGGGAGTCAATGTAAAGCCATGAAAAAGTGGTTATGACATTGGAAGAAGATAGGTCACACAGCTGAATTTTGGATAGACTGTAACAGTGAAAGATGGTTCATTGGTAGATCCGCAGGGAGAAAGTAGCAGTAGTCCAAGCAGGCGGTGACAAGAAAGTGGATAAGAGCTGCATGTTCTGAAAGGAAATAGAAGATTTGATGATGTTTTATAATATAAAAAAGACACATTTTAACAATGTGATCAGAGGAGAAAGGGGAGTCAAAGATAACTCCAAGGTTGCGTTCCAAAGGACAGGAAGGATGACAGTGTTATCCACTGAGATAGAAAAATGTGTAAAGGGAAGCAAGTTTGGAAGGAATTATAAAAAGTTCTGTCTTGGCCATGTTAAGCTATAGGTAGTGAATGCACATCTAGGCAGCTATGTCTGATAAAGAAGTCAAGATCTAAGACTGGATTCCAGATGAAAGTTCCAGTGCAGGGAGATAAAACTGGGAGTCATCAACATAAAGACAGTATTGAAAGCTATGGGTCAAGATGAAACCACCAAAGCAATGAAAGCAAAGAGAGGAAAGTGCCCAGATCCTTGGGGCATGCCAACTGATAATGGAATGGTTTTGGAGGAAGTTCCACCAAGAGAACCTCTAATGCAGCACTGGAAGACATAAGGGAAGAACAGAGATAAAATGGAGTCCCAGAATTCAAATGAGCACAGAAAATCAAGGAGTAGACTGTGATTAACTGTGCCAAAAGCAACAGAGAGGTGTCCTTAACTATGGAAAGTGGAAAGGGCTATCTCAGTGGGATGAAAAGGACAAAAGTCAGATTGGAGTAGATCAAAAATAGTCTGAGATTCAAGAAAGTCAAGACAATGGAGGTAGACATCATGTTAAAGTAGTTTGAACATTAATGGCAGGAGGAAGATAGAAAGATAGGGTCCAGTGAAGGTTTTTTGAGGAATGGTGTGATCACAGCATGTTTAAAAGTATCAGGAACACTTGTAATGGAAACGGATAGATTGAGAATATGGCAGAAGGAAGAAATGACTGGAGGTACTACATACATTTTCCATAGACTCCTGTTTGTCAAGTATGTTTGATTGTAGACTCCATGCAACAGAGACAATCTCTTATGTGTATCTGCAAATTACTGCAAATGTCTAGTAGTGCTTTACAAATTATAAATAGTAGTAATAATAGAATATAGCAAGTAGGTTTGGGGGATAAGCCAAGATTGGGATTTGGTTCTCATTACAGGATGAGGGACAGGAGTGGCGAGAGCATCTAGAGCAGATAAGAATATAGGGGCAGATTTTCAAAGGGTTACGCATGTAAGGTACGCGCGTAACCCCCGAAAAGCTGCCCCAAGCTGCCCCTGTGCGTGCCGAGCCTATCTTGTATAGGCTCGGCGGCGCGCGCAAGTCCCGGGACACGTGTATGTCCCGGGGCTTGCAAAAAGGGGCGGGGAGTGGGTGGTCAGGGGAGGTCCAAGGGCGGGGCGGGGCCTGAGCCTCCAGGCACAGCGGCCATTTGCCGCTGTGCCCGGGATCGCGGGCCAGCCATCAGCCGGCGCACGTAACTTCTTCAATAAAGGTATGGGGTTTTTCTAGATAGGGCTGGGGGATGGGTTAGGTAGGGGAAGGGAGGTGAAGGTGCGGGGGGGGGGGGCAGAAGGAAATTTCCCTCCAATTTTAGAGCGGCCTCGGAAGGAACAGAGGCAGGTTGCGCAGCTCGGCGCGCACAAGTTGCACAATTGTGCACCCCCTTGCGCGCGCCGACCCTGGATTTTATAACATGCGCACAGCTGCATGCGCATGTTATAAAATCGGGCATAGATTTGTTCTCACCGGGTTGCATGAACAAATCTGCCCCCGCACGCAGGTTTTAAAATCTGCCCCATTGTGTTATAAGAATCTGCATCATCAGCAGACTGTGATAGTGTTATAGAGGAAAAGAGAGAGACCTAAGTAGAAAAGGTGAAAGAATCAATATCCTGGAGACTGCTAAAAGTGGACAGGGATATACTGTCATTTCATTTGTTTTGTTTGCTTTGTGCATATAACTTTTTTCCACAAATAAAATTGTAATTACGTGCATAAAGTATGACTATGTGCCTAAGTAAGGCTAGGTTCATAAAACCAGTGTAACAAATGTAAAGTAATAAAACAAATGGAAACAACATTTTAAAACATGATGAAAAAAATAAATAAAATGACTCATCCCATTGCCCTTTGTCAGGGTTTCCAACCAGTGCAAGTCTGCAACTCTTTAAGCTAAATGTATGAAGCCTATTCATTAAGATGTCAACTATGAACTTCACTATGAATGAAATGACTCATCCCATTGCCCTTTGTTGACGATTCCAGCCAGTGCAAGTCTGCAACTCTTTAAGTCAAGTGTATGAAGCCATATTTTTGTATGTTTGTACAGCGGTTCATATTTCATGTAGCAGTATAGAAATGTAAAGTAGTAGTGGTAGTAATATTGACTATGGACTTCATTATGACAAAAGTTTTAAGTACAATTTAAAAAACTAAAAAATCAGCTACTATTGTTGGACATTTACTGGTAGATGATGACATCCACTCCTGTTTACACACTAGTTTGAGGCTTTTGCGAGCCCACCATAGTGGTTAGAAACAGGTATTATGATACCAGTTTAAGAGTTTAAGGTTCCCACTTGTTCTTTTTGGAGATAATTCAGATACATATTTGCCTGTACACACTTCTAATATTAAAAGTAAAATGTATTAGATGATGTTTAGAAAGGAGAAAAATGGAAATGGAAAAACTAGGGACTGCATTTGGAGAAAAGGACTAGATCAGGCCATGATCATGCTGATGTGTGGGAGGAGTTGAGCACAGTTAGAAGAATGAGATGGCTAAGGCAAGGAACTTAGTGACAAAGGAGTCACATGGCTCATCAGCATGGAGATTAAAATCCCCAAGAATAAGGGAAGATGAAGATAAGTTAAAGTAGAAGGGAAGCCAGGAGTCAAAGAGGAGGTGAACTTGTCAGGAGAACATTAGTTGACAGCTACCTGAAGGGATGGGGGATGAATAAATAGATAGCATGAACCTCAAAGGAAGGAAAGGAATGGGATTGAGGAAGGAGAAGGGAAAAGGGAAAAGGGAGAAGATGCTGAAACTTGCAGGAAGAGGAAAGTTAGAGGCTAAGACCATTACCATAGCAACAGAATGAGGTATGTGAGAGAAAAGATAGACTCTGAGAGAAAAATCAGCAACAGGGGCAGAGTCATCAGAGAAAGCCAGGTCTCAGTCAGAGCAAGAAAATGGAGGTAATGATTGATAAGGAGGTCATGAATGTGGATGAATTTATTAGAAATTGAAAGGACATTCCACAGAACAGGGGGTTTTCACCCCAGTCCTCGGGAGTACACCGAAGTATAGAATTAGGGTCCCCCGGGATCCCTATTAAGGAAGTATGTAGAAAGATTATGCTATGCAGTGTAAGCCACAGCAATGTACCATCTGTGCACAGCACCCCCATAGGAGGCTGCTGAAATGGTTCAATCCTGTTTCTATGTCAGAGAGTAATCCTTTGTGGTTTTTATGGACTTTTGAGTTGGATTTTTAAAGCAGGTTTTTACTTCGTCCTTCTCCTGTATTTGATTTGCAGGTGAAAAGCAAAATAAATATGAAATAAAATGAAACCCAGAACCCCCCCGAAAACAAGAAAACAAACCAAAATGAATTTTTGGGGGCTATATATCCCTAAAGACTAGATGTATTCCATGCATTAGAAAAGGTGGAAAAAATATAAAATGATTGCCACCATGGCTAAACAAACAGTGATGTGAAAGAGGCTGTTAAAGCCTAAAGGACTTCTTTCATAAATTAGAAAGTGGATCCTAACAAAAAAAAATATGAAAGGAGCATAAGAACTGACAAAACAGATGTAAAATATTAATAAGGCAAGCCAACACAGAATTTGAAAAGAAGCTTGACAGAGAGGAAAAAATCCAAAATAAAAATGTTTAAAAGTATGTTAGAAGCAAGAAGCCTGTGAGGGCATCAGTTAAACTGCTAGATTAAAAGAGGCGCTCAGGGATGACAAGGCTATAGTAGATAAACTAAATGAATTCTTTACTTTTGGGCCGATACAGTACAGTGCGCTCCGTTAGCCGGCATTTGGACGCGCGTTTTGGACGTGTTAGCTTTACCCCTTATTCAGTAAGGGGTTAAAACACGTCCAAAACGCGCGTCCAACCCCCCCAAACCTAATAGTGCCCGCAACATACTGCGGGCGATACAATAAGTAAAATGTGCGATACAATAAGTAAAATGTGCAGCCAAGCCGCACATTTTACTTTAAGAAATTAGTGCCTACCCAAAGGTAGGCATTAATTTCTGCCGGCACCGGGGAAGTGCACAGAAAAGCAGTAAAAACTGCTTTTCTGTGCACCCTCTGACTTAATATCATGGCAATATTAAGTCAGAGGCCCCAAAAGTTACAAAAAGTAAAAAATTTAAAAAAAAAAATTTAAAATGGGCCCACGGCTTGCGAGCCGAAAACAGGACACTCAGTTTTGCCGGCGTCCGGTTTCCGAACCCGTGGCTGTCAGCGGGCTCGAGAACCGATGCCGGCAAAATTGAGCGTTAACTGTCAAACCTGCTGACAGCCGCCGCTCCTGTCAAAAAAGAGGTGCTAGGGACGCGCTAGTGTCCCTAGCGCCTCTTTTTACCACCGGCCCTAATTAAAATAAATTATAATACTGAATCCCGCGCACAGGAGAATGGCCTGTGCGCGCGCTGGGAGAGCGGGCGTTCGTCCGCTCTCCCTTGTTTTTACTGTATCGGCCCGCTAGTTCTTTACTGAAGAGGGTATCAGGGAGACACTTATGCTGGAAACATTCCTTAAGGGTGAAAATTCAGAGGAAGTGAAGCAAATTAAGGTAAACCAAGAAGATGTAGTAGAGAAAACTGACAAGAGTAACAAATCACCAGAACTCTGGGGTATACATCAGTGGTGTAAGAACTAAAAAATAGAATTGAAAGCTTATTACTAGTAACCTATAACTTCTCAGTCAAATCAGCTGTAGTACCTGAAGATTGAAGGGTGGCCAAAATAATGCCTATTTTTAAAAGGGTTCTAGAGTGATTCAGAAAATTACTGACCAGTTAATTTGATGTCGATGCTGGGCAAAAAGGTAGAAGCTATTTTGAAGAACAAAATTATTGATCATCTGGATAGGCACAGATTAATGGCATAGAGTCAATATGGATTTAGTAAATGGAAGTCTTGGTTTACAAATCAGTTACATTTTTTTGAAGTGTATATTAAACACATAGACAAAGCTAAATTGATTGATATAGTGTATCTGGATTTTCAAAAAGGCATTTGACAAAGTGCCTCGTGAGAGGTTCATCAGGAAATTGGAGTCATAGGATATGAGGAAATGTCTTATTTTGAATTGGTAACTGGTTTAAAGATAAGAAACAGAGACTAGGAATGAATGGTCATTTCTGTCAATGCAGAAAGGTAAATAGTGGAATGCCCCAGGGATCTGTAATGGGACTGGTGCTTTTAAATATATTAATAAATGATCTGGACAATGGAGTGATGAGTGAGGTGATCCTATTTGCAGATGCCACAAAATTATTGAACGTACTTAAACCACAAGCCGTTGTGAGGAATTGTAAGAAGACCACGAGAGACTGAGGGATTGGGCATTTAATGGCAGCTTAAATTTAATGTGGGGAAGTGAAAAGTGATGCATATAGGGAAGAATAATCCAACTATGGTTACATGATACTTGGTTCTTTATTGCGTGTTGCAGAATTAGGGAAACCCAGTCCCATATTTCCTTTCCAAAAATAACTGACATTAGAATGAATTGATTCTTGTCTCCAAAGCAACTGTCCTATTATTGTCGGCTGCACTGAAATTAATTGCAAGACAAGTACATCTGCTTTTCTTTGTGTTTTTATTGCAAGAAAGCCAAGTTAGGATGACAAGTTGTTCTGGATGACAAATTGTTCTGTTCATAATCACATGGACAGAACATTATATACTTTTTCCTTAACATTACAAACATACTTAACCAATGAAATAATTGTCTCTTTCTTACTCTTCTATTTGCGTCACATTACAGCTTCAATCATGGATGGTGTTTATACCTCTATCCCAGATTACACTGATTAATAATCATATGGCATAAGATAATATAAGCCCTTTCTTCTTCTTTTCTATTTCTTGTCCTCCATTTTAGATCCAAGGACAAGTTGTCTTTATGTCTTCCATTTTGGAGTCAGTGCTATATGATGTTTTCCATTTCCTTTGTTGTAAACATATTTACCAAAGGATAGAAAAGACTCAGAGTATTTTTTTGCTAGTTTCACTATGATTTCATTCCAGGTGCATTTTAATAATAAAGCATTATTTCAGACAGTTATTTCTTAATTTAAGCATATGATCCATTACAAATGCAATAAATACATTATTGCTTAGCTTTTCTTATTTTGTTTCACAGTAGTACTATCTTTAGCTGACCCTTTGTGTAGAGGCCCAAGATATCCATAACCAGATGGTCTTAACCTATCTAAAATTCCACAGCATCACCACCCTAGAAAAGGATAATAGAATTATTGTGGCAAATATTTTCAAATTTTCAGCCCAGTGTGTGGCAATGATCAAAAAAGCAAATGGAATGTTAGTTATTATTAGTAAATGAATGAAAACCAAAATGGAAGATATCATAATGGCTCTGTCTAATAAGAACATAAGAATTGCCTTACTGGATCAAGTAAGGATCAGACCGAACATCTACCCAGTATTCTGTTTCCAACAGTGGCCAATCCAGGTCACAAGTACCTGGCAGGATCTCAAACAGTAGATAGGCCCAGGGACTTGGGCATTTGCAGCATGGGATTGTTGTAAATTAGATAGACTTGGCTTTTCCCAAGTCTATCTGATTCATAACAATTAACAGATTTGTTTAAACAGACTTTTTTAAACCTAACTACAATAGATGACTTTACCATATCCTTTGGCAATGAATTCCAGAGCTTAATTATGCATTGAGTGAAAAAGATTTTTTTCTGATTTGTTTTAAAAATGCTACTTACTAACCTCATGGAGTGTCCCCTAGTTTTTGCATTATTTGAAAGAGTAAATAACCAGTTTCCCTTTCTATTCCACTTATGATTTAAAAGACCTCTATGATATTCCCCCTCAGCCATCTTTTTTCCAAGCTGAACAATCATAACCTCTTTAGCCTTTCCTATTGAGAGAGCCATGCCATCCCCTTTATCATTTTAGTCACCCTTCTCTATACCTTTTCCAGTTCAGCTATATCTTTTTTTGAGATGAGGCAATCAGAATTGTACACAGTGTTCTAGGTGCAATCAAACCATGGAGTAATACATAGGTAGTATGACATTCTCCATTTTAGGCTTCATTTCTTTCCTAATAATTCCTAACATTCTGTTTGCTTTTTTGACTGTTGCCACACACTGAACTTAGGATTTCAAAGTATTGTCCATGATGACACCCAGATCTTTTCCTGGGTTGCAACTCCTAGTATGGATATGTCACATGGTAGGAGCACAAGATGGTGCCTGCCGTCCATTGCTCCTACCATGTGACAGGTGCTGAACAATGGCACCGGTTACCCCTGTAACACAGTAAGGTCAAAGGCTATCAGCGCCATTTTGAATACCGGCAGCCGACAGCATGAGTGCAGGAGATGGCTCCCGAACCCCCCCCCCCCCCCGACCACCAGGGAGTTTTGGTAAGTCTTGGGGTGGTCAGGAGGATGGGGGGTTTGTTTAAATTCGCTCCTTCACAGAATAATTCTGTGAAGATTTGTTGTATTTGTGGGGAATCACGATACGTTTCACTTCCCCACAAATACAACGAATATGGCCCTATATGTTGCAGATTACCAATACGTTGCAAACGAATGCACACCCCTAGGAGATATGATAGAGCAGTGGTTCTCAACCGGTGTGTCGCCAAGAACACGCAGGTGTGTCGCCACACTTCCAGGTCCCCGCTGACCCGGCTGCTCCCTGGTCCTCCTCCGCCCGGGCGGAATGCGGCAGAACAGCTGGAGTCAGCGGCACCAGCATGGTCTCTTCTTCCCTCCCCCCCCCTCCCGCGTCCCGGAAGAGGAAGTGGTGAGCAGCGGGTGCGTGCGCAGGAAGAAGAGACCATACTTATGTGCTCAGAGACAGCCCGAAGAACAGAAGAGAGGCGCGGCCTGAGGAATGAGCAGCGCGGCGCGCAGAAAAATGAAGAAGAACGTCAACCCCCGCGGCCGATGGGACTCCTTTCTCCGCACGAGGGCTGAAAGTGAAGGAGGTTAGGGTTGGGAGGAGGCTGCTGCTGCCGCTAGTTCCAGGGAGGGAGGGAGAGAGAGTGATTGAGCAAGCAAGCAAGCATGTGTGTTTGGGATCCTGTGTGTGTATGTGTGTGAGTGAGATAGCATGTATGTGAATGATTGAGAGCCTGTATATGTGAAAGAGAGTAGAGATGTGAATCGTGTCCTCGATCGTCTTAACGATCAATTTCGGCTGGGAGGGGGAGGGAATCGTATTGTTGCCGTTTGGGGGGGTAAAATATCGTGATATATCGTTAAAATCGTTAAAACCCGCTAAAACCCACCCCCGACCCTTTAAATTAAATCCCCCACCCTCCCGAACCCCCCCCAAATGACTTAAATTACCTGGTGGTCCAGCGGCGGTCCGGAACGGCAGCGGTCCGGAACGGGCTCCTGCTACTGAATCTTGTTGTCTTCGGCCGGCGCCATTTTCGAAAATGGCGCCGAAAAATGGCGGCGGCCATAGACCAACAGGATTCGACGGCAGGAGGTCCTTCCGGACCCCCGCTGGACTTTTGGCAAGTCTTGTGGGGGTCAGGAGGCCCCCCCCAAGCTGGCCAAAAGTTCCTGGAGGTCCAGCGGGGGTCAGGGAGCGATTTCCCGCCGCGAATCGTTTTCCGTACGGAAAATGGCGCCAGCAGGAGATCGACTGCAGGAGGTCGTTCAGCGAGGGTTCCGGCGCCTCGCTGAATGACCTCCTGCAGTCGATCTCCTGCCGGCGCCATTTTCCGTACGGAAAACGATTCGCGGCGGGAAATCGCTCCCTGACCCCCGCTGGACCTCCAGGAACTTTTGGCCAGCTTGGGGGGGGGCCTCCTGACCCCCACAAGACTTGCCAAAAGTCCAGCGAGGGTCCGGAAGGACCTCCTGCCGTTGAATCCTGTTGGTCTATGGCCGCCGCCATTTTTCGGCGCCATTTTGGAAAATGGCGCCGGCCGAAGACAACAAGATTCAGTAGCAGGAGCCCGTTCCGGACCGCTGCCGTTCCGGACCCCCAGGTAATTTAAGTCATTTGGGGGGGGGGATTGAAGGAGGTAGGATTTGGCAAGGAAATGTTTAATTATTTGGGGGGGGTTCGGGAGGGTGGGGAATTTAATTTAAAGGGTCGGGGGTGGGTTTTAGCGTGCCGGCTCACGATTCTAACGATTTATAACGATAAATCGTTAGAATCTCTATTGTATTGTGTTCCATAACGGTTTAAGACGATATTAAAATTATCGGACGATAATTTTAATCGTCCTAAAACGATTCACATCCCTAAAAGAGAGTATGTCTGTGATTGAGAGCCTGCCTGTGAGAGAGAGAGCATGAATGCAAGTTTATGATTGGGAACCTGTATGTGCAAGTTTGTGATTGAAAACCTGTTTGTGTGAAAGAGTATGTGTGTATGATTGAGATCCTTTGTATGTGAGAGAGATCATGTGTATGTATGATTAAGAGCCTGTGTGTCTGTGTGTGACTGAGAGCTGGTTTAGGTGAGAGAGCATGTCAGTATGTGATTGAGAGCCTGTGTGTAGTTGAGAGAGAGAGAGAGAGCATGTGTGTCTGTGTGTGATTGAGAGCTGGTTTAGGTGAGGGAGCATGTAAGTATGTGATTGAGAGCCTTTGTGAAAGCGAGAGAAAGAAAGACCATGTGTGTCTGTGTGTGATTGAGAGCTGGTTTAGGTGAGAGAGCATGTGAGTATGTGATTGAGAACCTGTGTGTAAATGAGAGAGATAGAGAGCATGTTTGTAAGCTTGTGAATGAGAGTCTGTGTGTGAGAGAAAGACAGCATGTATGTGTGTAATTGAAAGCCTGTGTGTGTAAGCGTGAAATGATAGACAGCATGTGTGTAAATGTGTAATTAAGAGCCTATATAAGTGAGAGAAAAAGCATGTGTATATGTGAGTGACTGAGCACATGTGTGTATAGGTGTGTAATTGAGAGCCAGTGTGAGAGAGAGCGCTGGTATGTGACTGAGAGAGAGGAGAAAGTTCCAAGCAAACCACCCCTCCTCCTCCTGCTAATTCAAAACAATCTCAGGAGACCTGGATATCAAACGTTCCCAGGTATGCAGAGGAAAACAATTTTTGTATCCTTATTTTTCATTACTGTGTCTTTGTGTCTGCTATTTTGAAATATTTTATCTAGAAATTTTTTATATGAGTTTTTAATTATTGGATATTCCACTGATCAGCTGTTTCGAAATAATCTGTCCTTTTGTTAGTATGGTTTTACTGCTACTGATTTTATATTTCTAGACTTGTTTTATAAGGACGGGTGATGTTTCTTTTTTCCTTTATTACACTGCACACAGAGACTCTGGCTTGTTGCAGTTTCCAATTCAGTTTTTTCTGCATGCTTCTAGTTATGTGTTTTGGTCTCTTTATTCCTTGTTAGGTGAGGGTCAGCACATGTGATTTAGGTGAGGTTTTCTGCTGGCGTGTAGTTTCTGTGTAGGGCTCTATAGCAGCCTGACTTGGTCTGTTTTCCTAATAGGAGATGTATTGGTGTCTTAAGGCCTGGTGTAATATTTTCAGTGTAGCCTTTTCTTAGGTAAGGTGGTTACTGTTTAAGTGCTGGAAATTGGTGCTGTTTTGGTGTGGGATGTTTACTATGCAATTTCTGTTCAGACAGAATACGTATCTTTTCCTTGTCATTTTAAACAATAAAATTTATTACCGGACATTTACTTTTTATTTCCGCCATGAATTGTAATGAGCAGTATGTCACACATGTGAGCGTGGCCTGTCAGGTGTGTCACGATGGGAAAAAGGTTGAGAACCATTGTGATAGAGTACTTTAAAATCATGAGTGGGGGTGGAATAGGTAAGCAGGGAATGGAGTGTCCCCTTTCCAATAGTACTAGGAAGAGGGGACCCTCAATGAAGATAATGGGTTGCACATTTAAAGCAAATTAGGGAAAGTATTTTTTATTGAGCACACAATGAAACTGTTGAATTTATTGCCAAGGATGGAGTAAACGTAGTTAGTATAGCAGGATACTGGGCTTGAAGGACCTTTTTGTATAACCCAGTATGGAAAATCTTAAGTACTTATTCCATTAGTTTTAAATTTAAAAAATATATATATATATTTTATTTGTTCATTCTTTTGTAATAGTAATCGATGAGGGAAGCAATGCAGCCCATTTTGTGCTCCCAAATTGGTATTTTCTAATCATTTTTAATGAAACTAGTAGGTAGACATCATCAGAAGTGTGAAATCATGATAATACATCATGACTTTGTCAACTTGGCACCTAAAGTGGCATGAAGAGCCCAAGGACCCACAACAGGGCAAAATGGTACCAGTAGAGGCAAGAATTCTCCAAAGCACCATAAGAGGAGGAAAACAGTAGCAAGACTGTCCAGACTACCCCAAGGCTTCAAAAGTGGGGCAAAGGGTGCCAATAACAGTGGCATGAAGCTCCTAAGACTGTAGAAAGATGCAAAGTGGCACTAAGTGTGGCATGAATAGCTCAAGACACATGAAGCGAGAACAAAGCACTACAAGAGGCAGAAAATCCCTCAAAGCATTTATAGAGAGTGAAAACAAATGAAATGCACAAAGAATGGCATAAAGACCCCAAAGAATCATGAGAGACACAAAGTGCCACTCAGAGTAGCAAGAACACTCCAAAGCTCCAGTCAAATTGGTACAAAGCCCTAAGCTGCTTGAAGGAGGCCTGTTGTCATTTTGAAAGGAACTGGCTATTTGGGCTTAGAGTTGGTCTTCACTGGAGGCGCCAAATGCTCTTTAGCCACTAGCTGTGATTCAGGAAATCCAGGACACAATTCGTCTTCTGAATCAGTTTTCTCAAATACTGCCTCCATTACCTCAGAAGCCACAATCCTAGAGGAGTGCAATCCTGGTGGTTCTGGATGCTACATTTCTGCAATCCTTGCTTTTTGCTGAGGCATATTCCATTGAAGACTAAATACTACATAGGACCAATAACCACTAGAGATGTGCATTTCCTTTTTTGTTTCATTTAATTTTTAAAACAAAACAATTGAAAATATGATAAAATGTTGTTGGTTTTTAGGTTTCATTTTGAAAACCGCAAAAAAATAAAAAAAAAGTCATCTGTTAGGCCTAAGCCCAGGCCCAAAGCTGGGGTCTCACCTAGGGAAGAGACTGAGGCCCAAAGCAGGGACCTCAGCCTATGCCCGAGCGTGATGCAAGAACCTCATCCTAGGCTTAGGCTTGAGGCCAGGGCATAGGCTACAGCTTGACACAGGGGTCATAGCCTATTCCTGAGTATGATGCAGGAATCTCTGCCTAGCTTCAGGCCAGGCCCAGACACTCAAAGGCGCAGGCTCCAAAATGTTGCCTACTTACCTTTTCCATCAGGAATCTTATGTCACAGTCCAGGTGCAGGCCTGAAGCTAGAGCCAAGCCCAAAGGTAATGTCCAATACTTAGCCAAGGCCACGGCCCAGGCCCAGGCTTGATGTCAGTGCTCGGTCTGGTGGCTGGGTCCCAATGCCAGAATCTCAGCCTCAGCCAAAGCATCGGGAACAGGCCTCAAGCTTTGTATAGGGCCTAGGCCAAGGTTGTGGCAACCTACCATGACCTAGGCCTACACAAATCCAAGACTTCAGCCTGGGTCTAGGTCTCTTCTTTGCATCCCCCCAGACAGGGTAAGTGGGGACCAGGGAAAATCCTGGCCCTGATATTTTTCCTGGTGTGAGGGATTGGTGGTAGGGAGGCCCCAGCAAGTCCTGTTTCTTTTTTTTAATGCATTTTATGGGGTGTTTTTATGTTTATTTCATTTTGTAAACTAAAGAAAATGAAATAAACATTAGCAATTGAAATATGTGGGAAAAAACACTCCAATAATGAAATTAAAATATGAAACACATTTTTTATCCTGTGCATCCCTATTAATCAGAAGAATCATAAGGGAATGGAGTTTTAAGAAAATGTTCAAAAGATCATGAAACTATTAAAGATAATTGTGTGGATAAGACCTGTGCAAAGCATCGGATGGTCAGGGCAAGAGCAAGAAGCAGTAGATATCATAGGGGAAGGGGATTTGGAAGAAACCTTGTAGACAGCTGAAGCAGTGGAGAAAGCACTGTAATATACCAAGATTGGTTTAGAACAGAAGTGGGGGAAATGAATCTGATGATTAAAAATAGATATGGTAGGAGCAGAACAATGCAGTAAAAGGTATAACCAATAGCCCGCTCCCCCAAAGTTGTACCTTGAGAGCTGAGGTGGGAGAAGAATAATGGTATGAATAACCAACTGAGTGGTGAGCTAGCGAGTAAAGCAATGGATGGCCAGGGCAGAATAAGAGTCATCAAGTACCTTAGGAGAAGAGAATATGGAAAGAAGCTTGAAGACAGCCAGAGTGGGGGATGCCTGCCTCAGTAGGATATGCATGTTAAACTGTAAAGACTGAGCAGTAACTAGAGTGGTACAAAGGATACAAAGAGTGGAACAGGGAGCGTGTAAAGCAATGAATGGACAGGTCAAGAGCAAGTGTCACAAAGAATCGTAAGGGAAGGGGATTTGAAAAGAACCTTGAAGACAGCTGGAATGGGAGATGTCTATCTCAGTAAAAGGAATGTAGTTGATCCTACCCTTGAACTAGCATATGTTTCTGTCATGTAAAGATTGAGCCATGAATGTGTTATGTATTCATGGCTAGTACAGTGAAACTGTGAATGGATCATTAAATTAGTTATGGTTACTCTGTTATTTATATTACTGTGATGATTATAGAGCTAGTGTTATGGTTGAGGGGTGTTTGGGTGGATCCTTGGGTACTGTGGCAGATGACCATGCCCACAGGGAGGAGCCCCGTGAGGAGCCACAGTATTAGGCTAGACTCAGAACGCACAAACACAGTTAGCTCCTTATTATACAGCTTGAAGAGTATCACCAGAGGTGCAGTAGTGAGGCAGTCTGGTAGTTGCAGTCTCAGGGACCTCGGCAGAGGGAGCCCTACTCACCCCGTAGGTATTGGAAGGTTCCAAAGCAGGTTTCCCAGCAAGGAAGTACTGTGGATGAGTTAGACTGAGAGTTAGAGTACTCACTAGGTGTTTGCTGTAGGTATGCAATTCCACCAGGTTGTAGAAGAAGTACAGGCACCGAGGCAAGGAGAGCAGGCCCTCGAGGAATGAGTACCTGTTCCCTGTAAGGCACCTGAAATAAAGCAGAGGGCTCCCGAGGAGTGGGTACCCAGGTTAACAGTTACCCCGTACGGCAAAGAGAGAGCTTCCAGCGGCAGCAAGAAGTGGCAGAGTAGCGTAGACAGGTACAGATTAGAGTCCAGATTCAAGTCCTTGCTAACTCAATGAGCTAGCAAATTAGAATAGGTTATATACCTGGATGGCGTGATGTCAGCAAGGGGGAACACCCCCGAGGTTCGCGCCAAGGTTGGAATAAAGATGTGAGTAATGTGCACGTGTGCACCCTAGTAGGTACCTGGGAGGAGCATGGCGGGAAGCTACACCATAGCCATTCCGGGGACGCCGGAGAGGTCATCTTGAAGATGTGGTGGTAGTCATCTTTCCTAGGTAAGCAGGAGGAACTGTGAATAAGGTGAGATAAATGGGGCAAAGCCGTCTAGCACCGATGGATGCAATAGTACCCCCCTTCAAAGGGCGTCCACGCTGTTTTCTACCAGGTCTTGGTTTCTGAGGATGCAATCTATGGAAGTCTTGTATCATCTCTTTATCCAGTATATTAGCCAATGGAGTCCAAGTTTTCTTCAGGTCCATAGCCCTCCCATAATAGGAGGTATTCCCATACTCTGCCTCTTTTTCTCACATTGAGAATAGCGTCTACTTTGTATTTGATGTCTTCTTCTGCATCTGGTAGCATCTGGTAGCTTCTGGTGTCTTGTTGGAGACCTCACTAAGGATCAATGGCTTCAATAGTGAGATGTGAAATGCATTGTGGATCTTCAATGTAGATGGTAGCTTCAGACTATAGGTGAGATTGCCTAGTCGTCGGAGAATGGGAAATGGTCCATTGAAGCGAGGAGCGAAGCAAGATGAAGGTACTTTAATTCTCAAGTGCTTAGTGGATAGCCAGACTTTGTCACCAGGCTGGAACTCTGGAGCCTTGCAGTGGTGAGCATCGTATTCTTTTTTAGCTTGAAGTCCTGCTTTAAGAAGCATCTCTTTTGTCTGAGTCCAAAGTTGCTGAATATCTTTGGCAGTAGATTGACCTGCCGGGGATGACACTGATAATGGAAGTGGCAGTGGTAGTCTTCTGTAAACCACTTCGAATGGTGTTGATCCAGTGGATGTTGCTGGATGGGAATTGATAGCGAATTCTGCCCAGGGCAACAGTTCACTCCAATCATTCTGGCAAGTGTTCACGTAGGCACGAATAAACTGCTTGAGTGTCCTGTTCATTCTCTCTGTTTGCCCATTAGATTGTGGATGGTATGCTGAGGTGAAGTCGAGAGAAATATCAAACTTCTTGCATAGTGCTTTCCAGAACTTAGCTGTGAATTGAGCTCCTCGATCGGAGATTATGTGCTTAGGCATGCCGTGGAGGCAGAAGATGTGCGTGATGAAGAGCTTGGCGAGCTCCATGGCCGTAGGCAAGCCAGGGAGAGCCACAAATTGAGCCATCTTTGAGAACTGATCTACAGTTACTAGAGATGTGAATCGTGTCCTCGATCGTCTTAATGATCGATTTCGGCTGGGAGGGGGAGGGAATCGTATCGTCGCCGTTTGGGTGTTTAGATTATCGTGAAAAATCGTTAAAATCGTGAACACACACTAAAACCCCCTAAAACCTACCCCCGACCCTTTAAATTAAATCCCCCACCCTCCCGAACCCCCCCCCCCCCAAATGCCTTAAATTACCTGGGGGTCCAGCGGCACACTAAAACCCCCTAAAACCCACCCCCGGCACACTAAAACCCACCCCGACCCTTTAAATTAAATCCCCCACCCCAAATGCCTTAAATTACCTGGGGGTCCGTAGCGGCGGTCCGTAGCTTAAATTACCCCCGGGTCCGTAGCTAAATCGGGGAAAGGGGTTGAGCAGGAAATCCGACACAGTAAATCGTGGTGTCTTCAGCCGGCGCCATTTTGCAAAATGGCCGCCGCAAAATGGCGGCGGCCATAGACAAAAACGATTCGACGCAGGAGGTCGTTCCGGACCCCCGCTGGACTTTTGGCAAGTCTTGTGGGGGTCAGGAGGCCCCCCCAAGCTGGCCAAAAGTTCCTGGGGGTCCAGCGGGGACCCCTGGAGCGATCTCCTGCCGCGAATCGTTTCCGTACGGAAAATGGCGCCGGCAGGAGATCGACTGCAGGAGGTCGTTCAGCAAGCTGAACGGATTTCCTGCTCTCCCCCTTTCCCCGATTTAGCTACGGACCCGGGGGTAATTTAAGCTACGGACCGCCGCTACGGACCCCCAGGTAATTTAAGGCATTTGGGGTGGGGGATTTAATTTAAAGGGTCGGGGTGGGTTTTAGTGTGCCGGGGGTGGGTTTTAGGGTGTTTTAGTGTGCCGCTGGACCCCCAGGTAATTTAAGGCATTTGGGGGGGGGTTTCTGGAGGGTCGGGGGTGGGTTTTAGGGGGTTTTAGTGTGCCGGTTTTCCTGCCCTCCCCCTTCCCCCGATTTACGATTTTTTGATGATAAATCGGGGGAATTGGTATTGTATCATGGCCCTAACGATTTTTGACGATTTAAAATATATCGGACGATATTTTAAATCGTCAAAAAACGATTCACATCCCTAACAGTTACCCAAATCGTGTTGTTTCCTCCTGAAAGTGGTAAGTCTACCACGAAGTCTATGGCGATGTGTGTCCATGGTTCATCTGGTACTGGCAAGGGTTGGAGTACACCCCAAGGATGACCGAGTGGCATCTTCTTTCTGGCACAATTACCGCAGGAAGCAATGTAGGAAAATGTGTCTTCCTTCATGGTGGGCCACCAATAAAAGTTTTGTAGTTTAGCCAGAGTTCTGCATTGGCCAGGGTGTCCTGCCAGTTTAGAGTAGTGAGCCCTGCTAACGATTTCTTTCTGAGGTTCTTGGGTATGATGGTCTTTCCTGCATGTACTGAGTGAGTAGCTGCCAAAATAACCCTTTCTGGGTCAATGATGTGTTGCGGTTCCTCTGGAATGTCCTCTGAGAGGAATGAGCGAGACAAGGCATCCGCTCTAATATTCTCATCTCCAGGGCACTATTTTAGCACAAAGTTGAATCTGTTGAAAAACAGGGACCATCTCGCTTGTCTATGATTTAGGCACTGTGCGTGGTGGAGATACTCCAAATTCTAATGGCCTGTAAAGACAGTGACTTGATGTTGTGCTCCTTCGAGCCAAGGGTGCCATTCTTCGAATGCCATCTTTATAACCAGGAGCTCTTTATCTCCTATTCCATAATTTTTCTCTGCTGGAGAGAAGCGACAGAAGAAGAATGAGCATGATTGTGGAGCCTTTGAATCACCAGCCTGGTTTAGTACAGCCCCTACACGCCAACATCTGAGGCATCTACCTCAACAATGAAGAGCTAGGTCTGATCCAGATATCAGAGGCACGGCTTACTCGAAAAGGCATCTTTAATTTCTGGAATGCAGCTATTGCCTCCGGAGACCAATTTGCAGCATTGGCACCTTTCTTTGTCATAGCTGTAAGCGGAACTGTAAGTGAGGAGTAGTTCTTGATGAAAGTTCTGTAATGGTTGGTGAAACCTAAGAAATGTCTGAGAGCCTTTAGACCGATGGGTTGTGCCCATTTCTTGATGCTCTCCAGCTTCTTTGGATCCATTTGAAAACCTTGGTTGGAAATGATGTAGCACATCGAGAATAACATCTACTTTGTATGTGATGTCTTCTTCTGCATCTATAGGTGTAGCTTCTGGTAGTCGTCTGTAAACCACTTCGAATGGTGTTGATCCAGTAAATGTTGCTGGAAAGCCCCCAAAGTTCACGCCAAGGTTGGAATAAAGACGTAGGTGAACGTGTGCGCACACCCTAGTAGGTACCTGGGAGGAGCATGGTGGGAGGCTACACCATAGCCATTCTGGGGACACCAGAGAGGTCAGCTTGAAGACGCGGTGGTAGCCATCTTTCCTAGGTAAGCGGGAGGAGCCGTGAATAAGGTGAGGCAAACGGGGCGAAGCCTTCTAGCACCAACGGATGCAACAGCTAGAGCTAACATATGCTAATGAGTGCTGACCCTCAAGACATAGTGGGTAGAATTGCAAACAGTATATATGCATCAAAGCCCCCAAGGCATACAGTGCAGGAGCACAAACAGCATAAAGGTGTCAGTCCCTAGGCATATACTGAGAGAAATCGCAAACAGCTCAAAGGTAACAAAACAACCAAGGCATACAATGTGTAGAATAGAAAATAACACAAGGTTTCAAAACCCCCATGGAGTACAGTGAAATGAATCGCAAACAGCACAGAGAATTCTATATCCCCAAGGTGTACAGTGCTGGGAATCACAAACAGCACAGCATTGTCTATACCCTAGGGATGTGAATCGGGCTTCGGACGATTTAAAATATCGTCGATATTTTCAAAATCGTCAGAAATCGGGGGCTCCCCCAAAACGATAGGAAAACCCCACGATATTGATCGTGGGGGTTCCCTTATCGTTTTGGGGGAGGGCTGACCAATGGCACCGGTAGCCCCTGTGACATAGTAAGGGCAAAGGCTATCGGCGCCATTTTGATTACTGGCAGCCGATGGCTCAAGTGCTGGACCACCAGGGGCTTTTGGCAAGTCTTGGGGGACCCTCCTGACCCCCACAAGACTTGCCAAAAGTCCAGCGGGGGTCCGGAAGCGACCTCCTGCACTCGGACCGTTGGCTGCCAGTATTCAAAATGGCGCCAATAGCCTTTGCCCTTACTATGTCACAGGGGCTACTGGAGCCATTGGTCAGCCCCTGTCAGATGGTAGGAGCACAAGATGGCGCCGGCCATCCAGTGCTCCTACCATGTGACAGAGTCCGGCCAATGGCACAGTTACCCTGTCACATGGTAAGGGCAAAGGGCCATCGGCGCCATTTTGATTAGTGGCAGCCGACGGCCCGGTAGCGGGAGGATGTCCCGGAGTGGGAGATCACTCCCAGGACCCCCACTGGACCACCAGTGGGGGTCCAGTGGGGGTCCTGGCGCAGCCGATAAACAAAACCGCGATCGGGCCCGATGCAAAAAAAACCCACATGTGAATCGGAACCGGAATCTGAACCGATTCCGGTTCCAATTCACATCTCTACTATACCCCATGGTGTATAGTGTGGGGAATTACAAACAGTACACTGGTGTCTATACCCACAAGGTATAAGGTTTTGGGAAATTGTAAACAGCACAAAGACGTCAAAACCCCAAAGCTTAAAAAGTGGGGAATCGCAAACAAAACAAAGATGTCATTACCCCCAAGTTGTACAGTGATAGGAATCAGAAACCACAAAATAGTGTCTAAATCCTAAGACGGAGTATACTCCATTACAAGCAACACAAATGTATCTAAACTCCCAAGGCATGGAGTGTGGTCCATTCCAAACAGCACAGAGGTGTCTATAACCAAGGCATACAGTGCAGGAATTGCAGATAGCACAAAGTCCTAGATAAACCTTGACAGCAAAATGGAAAACACAGTGGGAGAACTAAGATGAGATTGTAGAGGAGCAGAACAAAATGAAAAACCATATAAGAAGTAGGGTGGGAGGAGAAACTTGTATTTTTTTCCCTTTTTTCATATACTTTTGAGCTGTGATTCAAAGAGCAAACAACATGGAGGCACCAAAACTCCCATGCTAATAAATAATAGGCATGGCAGGTAGGTGCTTTAAAAGTATGACCCCCAAGTAGTATATTAGGGGCAGGCAAGTAGGAATGTTGCAGCAAGATCCTAAAGGTAGTACATCAGTGGCATGGCAGGTAAACAGAGTGGTAGCAGCAAGACTCATAAGGTGGTACTTCTGAGGCTTGGCAGCTATGCAGAGCAGTAGCAACAACACCCTTAAGATGATGCATCTGGGGCTTGGCAGGTAGGCAAAACAGTAGCAGAAAGATCCCAAGATGGTATATCTGGGGCCTGGCAGGAAGGCTGAGTGGCAGGAAGGCTGAGTGAGATGCTTTCTGTTATCTTGCCACTCACAAGCAAATTCTGGAAACCCAAGCAAAGACAGATTAATTTTCAAAAAGATCAGCTTTCCATCAGTTCTTGCACAGCCTTGAGTTATGAAGGCTGACAATGTCCCCTTCCACAGAGAAGATATGTTTACTAGGGATGTGAATCGTTTTTTGACGATTTAAAATATCGTCCGATATATTTTAAATCGTCAAAAATCGTTAGGGCCACGATACAATACCAATTCCCCCGATTTATCGTTAAAAAATCGTAAATCGGGGGAAGGGGGAGGGCAGGAAAACCGGCACACTAAAACCCCCTAAAACCCACCCCCGACCCTTTAAATTAAATCCCCCCCCCCCCCCAACCCCCCCCCCCCCCCCAAATGCTTTAAATTACCTGGGGATCCGGCGGTGGTCCAGAACGGCGGCGGTCTGGAACGGCCCCCTCAATTGAATCCTGTTGTCTTCAGCCGGCGCCATTTTGCAAAATGGCCGCCGCAAAATGGCGGCGGCCATAGACAAAAACGATTCGACGCAGGAGGTCGTTCCGGACCCCCGCTGGACTTTTGGCAAGTCTTGTGGGGGTCAGGAGGCCCCCCCAAGCTGGCCAAAAGTTTCTGGGAGTCCAGCGGGGTTCAGGAAGCGATTTCTTGCCGCGAATCGTTTTCCGTACGGAAAATGGCGCCGGCAGGAGATCGACTGCAGGAGGTCGTTCAGCGACCTCCTGCAGTCGACCTCGACTGCCGGAGGTCGACTGCAGGAGGTCGTTCAGCGACCGCTGAACGACCTCCTGCAGTTGATCTCCTGCCGGCGCCATTTTCGTTACTGAAAACGATTCGCGGCAAGAAATCGCTTCCTGAACCCCGCTGGACTCCCAGAAACTTTTGGCCAGCTTGGGGGGGCCTCCTGACCCCCACAAGACTTGCCAAAAGTCCAGCGGGGGTCCGGAATGACCTCCTGCATCGAATCGTTTTTGTCTATGGCCGCCGCCATTTTTGCGGCGGCCATTTTGCAAAATGGCGCCGGCTGAAGACAACAGGATTCAATTGAGGGGGCCGTTCCGAACCGCCGCCGTTCTGGACCACTGCTGGATCCCCAGGTAATTTAAAGCATTTGGGGGGGGGTTCGGGAGGGTGGGGGATTTAATTTAAAGGGTCGGGGGTGGGTTTTAGTGGGTTTTAGTGTGTCGGCTCACGATTTTAACGATTTTCACGATAGTTTACACACCCAAACGGCAACAATATGATTCCCTCCCCCTCCCAGCCGAAATCGATCGTTAAGACGATCGAGGACACGATTCACATCTCTAATGTTTACTAGGCCCACTAGTTTGTGGACAGGAAAGAAAGCACTAAGCCACCTCGGCTAGAGTGGCCAGATTTGAGAATTGTGTGCCCTATATTTTAGCAATTTTGTGTCCATCTTCTCGATGGGCTCTGTGACATAGCAGTTCCAAGAAATCTGTGCTGGAGCCTCCTTTGCTGGGGTTGGTCAAGCTATGGCCTTTGTCAGGAGAGATTGTTCTTTGCGGGCAATGTGGCTTTAGCTTATTGAGGTGGGGATGAAGTGGTAGTTGACTGAGTGCTGTTTGTAGTTGCACTACTCTCTGAGGTGGCCACTCTTTCCTGTGCTACATCTCCACTGTGCTCTGCCTCCAACACTTTTTTCACATACCCTAAATATCATAATTTTTTCATGAATGTGATATGCTGGGGCTGGAGGGTAAGACTTTCTTTCACCTGCTGATCATAAAATGAAACTAGCATGAATCTATTGCTTTTAGTTAGAGTTTACAGTCTGTTTTACACCTCCTGGTGCATGGAGTCCAGAAATTGCAATACCCTCTTGCTCATAGAAACCCTCTAACATTTTTTCCTTGAAGTGCTTTGGGATTTGTATCATTTGCCTTTATCACTATCCAATCTGCCCCAGAGGACAATGCACACCTATCTCTGTTTCCAGAGGCAGATCGCGCATGGGTGCCTGCTCCTTCACTAACCTCTGCAGCATCATATAGGCAGAATTCTAGTAGATGCTAACATCTTGAATCAGATGCTTGTAAGGCTTCCTGAATTCTTCCTGCTTCTCACAGAGAAGTTTCTCAGCTTTCACTCTTTGATGGAAATGCCCAGCTATTTTCATTATATCTCTATCAAGTCCTTCATGAATTAATTCCTGTTGTCATTTGGCCCTGGCCTTAGGGCATTCCTCACTGCCAGTTGCTACAAGAGTGTAAAGTAAGGGAAACCCTGAAAGCCCTCATCTTCTATTGCCTTTACTAAATTTGCACTACCATCTGTTACAAAGAAACCTGCCCCAGAATGAACCCTGCATTCTGCCCAGTTGTGTCTTCTATTCCACAGGAATTAATGTTAGTCAAAGACTTACCCACTTTTCAGATAATTACACTCTGTGCATTATGGTTGTTCATAGCTGCTTTTAGATAATTTCAGCATTTCTTATGTGTGGGTATTCCTCTCTTTGTTTTTGAATTTTATTGATATGCTTAAATAAACTATTTGGTTTTATGTTTTAATTTTGCTGTTACATATGATTTTTGTCTATGTTGCTGTTTGTTATGGTTCTTTAATGTAATACATTTTTGGGGTTTTTTATCATGCAACATTTGATCTGTATTTTATTTGTTGAGCCTGTTGGTCGCAGATGGCTGCGACTTCTGTTGCTCTCCTCTCTTTTCCCTGTTCCAGCGATTCTTGGAAGAATGGTGGCCTCCTCTTGCAAATGCCACCTTCCAAGGCATCCCCGGGATGGTGTGGGCGATCCTGTCTGCCATTTTGAATCGGGGATTACTTAGGGCACGCGCACGCGCGCCAGGCCTTCTCTTATAAACGTCATGGCGGGAACCTTGGGGGCGTCCCCTCTGCATGACATCACTCACCACTCACCAGTGTATTTCAGCTATCCGGCCTATGCTTCCTACGAGTTAGCAAGGACTTCCTTCCTGCTGAATTCCACTCCACTTGGAGATGCTATGCTATTCACTACTCTTAACTGTTCCTGAACTCCGGGACTTGGACACTATAGGTACCTGCTCCATGGGGGCCTTTTCGCATTCTGGCTATCTGCTCCTAGGAAGGCCTTCCTGCCTGGAGAATCCATCTACTCTTGATTGGGACCCAGCCTCGTTCAGCCTTGTGAGTACGCTTCATGTTTGCTACCATCTTGCTGACGGAACCTTCGGTGTACCCCATGTCTCGGCCCACTACCATGCTCGCCTCAGCAAACTATATTCTACACTTCAGAGTGAGTGCCTTCATCTACCCAGCTGTGCTGTCCCCCTGCACTTCTATTACCAATGACAGTGCTGATTCTTGGCATACCCCACGTTGCAGGCCACTACCGGATCTACCCTGAGAAGTGTATCATCTGGAGGAGAAGTTCCCTGGCATACCCTACTCTACGGGCCACTACCAGGGATATTATCACTAGGCAACCTTACTACTCTGGACTGTATCTTCCACCCCACTCGGTGGGTACTTCACCTACGTTCCAGTCTAATAAAGTCTCATTGCTATCTGTGTCTGTCTCAGCTGAGGCCACACCTATCATGGTGAGTCCCCACAGGGCTCCTCCCTGTGGGTGGAGACAGCTCTCACTACGATCCAGGGTCCACAACCATACCAGAACATAACATTATTTACATTTGTTGTTCACATTTTGTGTAGCCCCTTTTGGGAACATTGGTTTAGTAACTTGAAAATAAAGAAATAAATAAGGGGCATATGGGTGCTTTAGTAGGAACAGAGATTTACTAAGAGAGGGACACAAGAACTGCAGTATAAAGAGCACCTTTAGAAATTGTATGTATATCATGAAGTACACCTTTCAAATCTTGTTTAAAATGTATACTAGTGAAAAGTTTTCTTAATAAAACTGTACATGGAGTAAATTTCCCCTCACCCCACTGCTTCCTCCTCCACCCCCCCCCCACCACTAAACAAATAAGGTCAAATATTCCACATAAGTTTGATAGTGCAGTATTATAGTCGCATATGAGTACTCCAAATCTAAATCCCACAAACAGTGATGTCTTAAATCAGACCCATAACTGCAATTTATAGCTTCATTGAGATTAGTCTTTGCTCTAAATTGCAGAAATTAAAATTTTGCTTTCATAAAATCTTGTGTTTAATAGTTTTGCAATTTAGCAAATTGTATTCTTATGTGAATATCGCAAAAACATTTGAATTGTAAATATATACTAATTAGCCAAAGGTCTCAACCTCAGTGACTTTGACTCACGTTATTATGCCTATGTGCACAGATTTGAAATGCAGTGCATGATCACATTGAACTCAAGGGTCAGACACTGATCTTGGGTGCATTTTCATAAATATTTTATGTAACGCAAACCTGCAACCTGAACATTTTTTTAAGTACAGTAACTTTATGAAGAATGCCAAGAACATTCAACAGATGTTTGATTAAAATGTTGCACCATTAGCTAAGTAAAACTGAAAAAGTGAAGAAAGACGAAACCCTGAGCAAGATGTCCAAAATGATAATGGTAACAATATCCTCATGAAGGTAGGATTTACACTTTTTGATGAGCTAAAAATAACCAGCATCATGGAAGGAACTCAAATGATGAAACATATGTGCAGAAAAATAACTCACAGAAAAGTCCAAACAAAAACAAATTTATTGGGCTACAGTCATGATATTGCATGCTAAACACACACACACACACATTATTTTAACTTCAAATCTATTTTCAATTCAGAATTTTTGCAGATTCTTTTAACCAATTCCATTAGAATTTTTTAAGATAAATTATTAAGAAAATGAATTAAATATCAATCTTAAAACACCCTTTAGTGAAATAGCAAGCTGAAAAATGAATGCTGGAAGAGTTCCCTTCCTCGGAGCAGGTAAAAGTCAGCCCAGAAGATTGACAATAAAAGTTATCAGACAATTATAATTTTGCACTGATTTGAACCAAAATTACAATTCCCGAACAATGTTCTATCTTAATCTTCCATGCTGAATTTCAGCCAAATCCATTTCAGCAATTTCTGACTTCTACCCTACTTAGAGATGGACAGATAAATGGACACATATACCATCGACAATAGGTGCTCTTTTTCCAGTGAATTTATTAGACATGATTTTACTTGTGTTTCATAAACTGGTAACTGATGAAAGAAGTTATGAAAGAAAGTGAGAGGAAGGAGATGAAATATGTAATGTGGCAACTTGAAAAGAATGACTAGACAGAGAAGGGAAGAATAAGGGGTAGATTTTTAAAAACTGCGCGATCGCGTACTTTTGTTTGCGCAGCAGGCGCAAACAAAAGTACGCTGGATTTGATAAGATACGCGCATAGCCGCGCGTATCCTCTAAAATCCTGGATCGGCGCACGCAAGGCTGCCGATTTTGGGCAGCCGGCGCGCGCCGAGCCGCGCAGCCTGCCTCTGTTCCCTCCGAGGCTGCTCCGAAATCGGAGCGGCCTCGGAGGGAACTCTCTTTCACCCTCCCTTCACCTTCCCCTCTCTTCCTCTACCTAACCCACCCCCCCCTACCTTTATCCATGGATTTACGCTTCCCGGAGGGAGACGTAAATCCACGCGCACCAGCGGGCTGCTGGCGCGGCGTGCTCCGACTCAGGGGCTGGTCCAAAGGCCTGGATCACGCCCCCGGGCCGGCACCACGCCCCGGTCCCGCCCCCGAAACGCCGCGCCCCGCCCCCGAAACGCCGCGTCATCGGGTCCCCCCCTGACACGCCTCCGACACGCCCCCTTCTGAAAACCCCGGGACCTACGCGTGTCCCGGGGTTCTGTGCGCGCCGGCGGCCTATGGAAAATAGGCACGCCGGCGCGCAAGGCCCTGCTCGCGTAAATCCGCCCGGATTTACGCGAGCAGGGCTTTGAAAATCCGCCCGTAAGGATATGTGTATAAAACATTTTCAGTTCAATTTCTTATTTCAATTCATTTGACTCAGTGATCTGTTTTGATCAGTTCTGGTCACAAAATGTTAACAGTTGATTGCATTTAGTATTTATTTAACAAGTTTTATTCTGCATTATCCACAAAAAGTGTTCAAAGTAGATTACAAACAGCATGTACATAATGATAAAACAATACAGGGACAAATCAACAAGAATAAAATCCTAAAAATAACATTCATTATAATAATGAACTAGACCAATAAGAAGGATAAGGGCGACCTTCATACACCAGAACCAAAAGCCTGGGAGAACAGTAAGGATGTACTTTTCAAAGGAGTTATGCTCATAAATGTAACACACTATTATAGCAATTTTCAAAAGAAATTTACTTGAGTAAAGTGTACTTACGCAAGTAAATCTAGGGACAATTCAATGGCATATATTATAGCAATTTTCAAAAGCCTACTAACTCAAGTAAAGAGCATTTACATGTGTAAAACCCAATTTTAATTGCGTAAATCTTTCTAAAATCATGCCCTAAGCCTTTGACCTTCTTTCTAAAAAAAATAAATATTTGGTTTAATCCTGAAACTCACATGGAAGCGAATTCCACACCACAGGACCTGCAATTGAAAAGGCCCTGTTCTTGGAACTGAATCTCATAAAAAGATGGGACTGCTAACATGGTTTTCCTGGCTGAGTGCAGAAGGCGAGAGGATACATAAGGCACTAAGACCTCCCTCAGATAAGAGGGTCCACACTACAAATAGCTTTATTTGGCTCATTCATTTTCCATTAAAGTCAAAGGGGGAAGCAATGCACCATATTTTGGGCTCCAACAATGAGGGTTTTTTTTAATCCAAGCTTAAGGACACTTCCAGGCAGGGATCAGCAGAAGCGAGAAGAGCATGCTAGGACACCAAGAGTGTTACAAAGTGGCATCAAAAGTTGCACCGTGATGGGGCAAAGCTGAGGGGCAGATTTTAAACCCCCTGCTCGCGAAAATCCAGTCTGATTTACACGAGCAGGGCCCTCCCGCGCCGGCACACCTATTTTGCATAGGCCGCCGGCGCGCACAGAGCCCCGGGACTCGCGTAAGTCCCGGGGTTTTCGAAAAGGGGCGGGAGGGGGCGTGTCGGGGGCGTGGCCGCATGACGCAGCATTTGGGGGTGGGACCGGGGGCGTAGTTTCGGCCCAGGGGCATTCCGTGGGTGTGGCCACACTCTCCGGAACAGTCCCCGAGTCGGGTCTTGGCGCGCCAGCAGCCTGCTGGCGCGCGCGGATTTACGTCTGCCTCCGGCAGGCGTAAATCCCTGGATAAAGGTAGGGGAAGGGTTTAGATAGGGCTGGGGGGGGTGGGTTAGATAGGGGAAGGGAGGGGAAGGTGAGGGGAGGGCGAAAGATAGTTCCCTCTGAGGCCGCTCTGATTTCGGAGCGGCCTCGGAGGGAACGGAGGCAGGCTGCGCGGCTCGGCGCATGCAGGCTGCCCAAAATCGGCAGCCTTGCGCGAGCCGATCCAGGATTTTATAAGATATGCGCGGCTATGCGCGTATCTTATAAAATCCAGTGTACTTTTATTTGCGCCTGTTGCGCCAACAAAAGTACACGATCGCGTATTGTTTAAAGATCTACCTCTGAATGAATAGTGCCATGAACAGCTCAAGCCTTCATGAGAGGAGCAAGAGTCACAAACAGTGGCAAGAAAAGTCCAAGGCACAGTGAGAGAGGAAGGGCATCACCAGTAGTGGCCTGAGCACTCTAAGGTTCTGTGAGAGGGGCAAAGCAGTCCAGCCATTGACAAGACCACTCAAGGACAACAAAACAGGGTCAAAGACCAATCTTAAGTCAAGTGCACTGGCTACAGATTGAATACAGGATACAATTCAAAACTCTTTGCTTTGTGTAAACAAAATGACCTCTGAGTATCTCTCCCAACTTTTACTCTCCTACACTTCCACAAGAAAATGTCATTCCTCCCAAATGGCCCTCCTTTTCTCTCCCACAGTGACTTTGACCAGATTAATTTGCACCAGACTCTGTGCATTCAGCTGCTCTGCCCCCAAACTATGGAATAAGATACCATTATCCCTAGGCCTGGAGACATCTTACCTTCAGGTTTGGCTATTTAGCAAGGCCTTTTCCTAAATTCACTTCAAAAACCATGACAAAGACAGTGACAAACTCCCTTTTGTCATTTGACTACTAGAACTTGATTATGAAAGGACCATCATGAAACCTGCCTGTCTTCCTCATATTAGCTCTACTTCCTCTGGATTAGGTGCCTTTCTCTTTCCAATGCATTCATACTATAGAATCTTCCTTTACCCTGGCTCTCTAAGTCTTCTAGTAGATCTGCATTGCTACCGTACATTATACTGCCCCTTAGATGACCAGTAGAATCCTCTAATCTTACCTTTTGTCCCACACTTTAATATGCCCCTTTCACATTTCGATATTCAAAAGCCATTTAGATGGCTACCCGGCAATATTCGAAGCCATATGCGTCTAAATTCTAGCTACATAATGACTTACCTGGCTAGAATTTAGCCACATAAGTCGGGGCATTCCAGGAGCGGGTGGGAGGCTGGTGGGAGGCATTTACAGGCAGAACAGAGTTAGCATAAGTTAATTCCGATATTCAGAGTTAGCCGCTTAACTTATGCAGCAGCTAACTCTAATCATACTGTAGGACTGTCCTACAGTAAGATAGCCATGGATATTTAGCGGCATGGCCATACCGCTGAATATCCCCGTTAATTTAGACAGATAGCTATATCCGGCTAACTTAACTAACCACTCCGCAGTTGAATATTGGCCCCATTATGCTTATTGTAAACTAGGATGCAAACGTAATAGAAATACAATTATAAATAAGGCTTTTAATTTTAGGTTTTGACTGATAAACCATGATAAATCACCCCCAATGTGAAAAAAATAAAATAGTGATATAATTCATAATTCTGGTTCAGAACTGTGGCTTATTCAGCCATTTCCAGAATCATCCGAGGGCTGATTCATACTGACACTGTTGAAATATAGTGAAATTCTAATCATCAGACTCAAAGAATGTGAAAGATCTGGAAACTTGTAGGCTCTGCAAAGCCTATAATTACAGGCCAGGAAGGCATCAATGACCATGTTTGCACCACAATACAGGGAAGCTGGGTCCAGGATGCAGGCTTTTGTCTTACAAATGCATATCTCAACGGACAGGAGCCAGGTGAAAAGAAGATCCTTTTGAGGTTACAGTTTTAATTAAATCCTGGTGCCAAGAAACGGAATTCAGGCCTAACTCCTATTGAAGCCACAGACTTGCAATTTGTTTACACAACAAAGAATATCAAGAGAAGAACAGAAGAACACAGTGCATCAAAGCCAGGGTGATAAAGGAACTTTTATGGTGGAAGGGTGGTTTCAGGGAAGACAAGTAAATAGTATGATTTTTACAAATGAATGGAGGATGTCCTCACAAGCATTTCCTATACATGATAGATTGTCATGACAACAGCATCATGTGGTTTTGTAGATGAGATTTTGGGCAGTCATGTGATTCTAGAAACTTCGCAATGATGTATTTTTGACTATATAGGAGAGCCATTCCTGTTATTCTGAGAGATGCTAGTTATTACAGATAGAGGGCATATAGCAACTCCCAGGAACACTTGTCTTTGACTCTTCTTTAAAAAGCCAAAATAAATTAAATTTTAAACCTCTTGCTGAGTTGAAGTGTTCTTGTTGCCCTGGCTTTGAGTCCAGAAATTATTGACAATAGGTGTTTATTAGAACAATGCTACTTCCCCAGTGCTCTCTCACTTCTTTGCCTACCCTCTATCCTCCACCTTCTTTTACTGCCTTTTCCATGCTAACACCTCTTCAGCTGCATAAATGTATATATTTGATTCAACCAAAAAAAGGTACCAAACAATTGTACCTGTATGACAAAAACACCAATTTTTGGTACCCCAAAGAACCCCTAATTAGCTGGAAACATCTAAAATGAGAAGCACCAACTATAAATGTGATAGTAATACACTTTGATACCAGCTTTGTAATGGCAGACTATCAAATGTTTATAAACACAAAAAAAAAAGAGCCGCAGGGTACTGTGAGAGGGGCAAAGGGCAGCAAGAACAGTGGCATAAACACTACAAGACACTGTCAGGGGGCACAGCAGTACCAGCGGTGACAGGAGATTCCCAAGACATCATGAAAGGGGCAGAAACAAGTCAGGCAGTAGCAGAGGTAGGACTGCACAGCAAGGTGCTGAACCAGTCGAGAGGCAGGGAAGGAGGAGAATGTTTTTGTTTTGAGGTCCAAAACACCCCATTATAACAATGAGAAAGGAAGAGTGGGGGAGCAGGCTGGGCAGTAACAGTGGCAAAACAAGAGAGAGGCAGGGCGGGATGAGATGTTTCTCCTTCTTCGTTTTTTGCAGCCAAAACACCTCAGTAGTGAAACAGGCAGGGGCAGCAGGAGCTGGAGGAGCAGCAAAGGTGGCATTGAACCAGGAGAGAAGCAGGGTAGGAGGAGCAAGCCAGGCAGCATCAGCAAAAGTAGTAACTGGCAACAGCTCAGCAAACCAGATGTGCACGCAGTCGTCCTGCCACTGACATGGAAATTCTGGGAAACCCAGCAGAGAGTGTTTTATTTTGATGAAGACCAACTTTTCCACCAACTCTGGTCAATGGCATAGGCCAGAACTGAGTTTTTGGGTGGGCCTAAGATTAACAATGGGTGCTCTTAGTCATTAGAAACTGTACTGTGACGATGACATTTCAGAGGTGCTGGAAAATACAAGTGAAGGCAGCACACCATCTGATTCCCAATCCTGCCTTCACAGAGCTGGTCCTGCATCCTTGTGCAGCCTCCTTGAGAAGCTAACTGAACCAACATGACATCCCAATGGCCAAGGCCCTCAACGTCTGTACTTGATCATTGACAAATAGCTACTAGGTAGGTGTAGTAGGGTGCACATGTGTATGGGTGCATGCAACCACAATGAAGTATGCTAGCTTGAAAGGCCCTTTGAGGATTGTGGGAATGGCACTAAGAAGCACAGGGGCTTTATCCAAGGCTGTAAGTGATGGCCTCTGATGTCAGCAGTAGGGTTGCCAACTGCCTCCTGAATTTCAGGACAGGTTGCTCCAGCCATGGTTTCAACCCATTACATGCTGGGTCTTCTTCTGATTTCCCTATTGTTTTTCCTAGGAAAGCCAAGACTGCATGCTGGGGAGTAAGACCAGGACTGGATCTACATGTAAATCTGAAGTCAGTTGGTAACCCTAGTCAGAAGTGGCTCTGAAACTGCTGAGGCAGTGCTGTCAGCTGTGTCTTGGCACACCCATGTGACACTAGGCTTCCCCTGTACAGATGACTAACTTCACATGCACATAGCTCTCAACTACAGAATGAGGCTGTAAAATGGGAACTCTGTCATTTAAACCTTAAACTGTCTACCTGTACCTTTAGGCTGTGCCTTTAAGCTTCAGAGCTAATTGAGATTTAGAGCATTTCTAGAGGTGTTGCTCTCCATGCTCAAGGTCCAGCTGAGGTCTCATCATCCCTATGGCCCTATCTCACCCACAGGTGAGGGCTAGGATGTGGTCCACTGGGGAGGACCTCCAAACCAAATGCAACTAGATAGGCCAAGCTATCTACACTGTGTTGGCAGTTGTGCACATAGCCTCGTGCCACCTATGCCTCTTTTAGTCTTGCTATCAAGCAGAACACATAATGCCAGACATATGTATTTGATGTTATCTTTACTTTGACCATTTTCATGGTCAAAGTAAAGTCTACTGCTCCATTGTCAAGAGGAATCCTAAATAGGCATACATGTTTTCTGTTACACATGGACCCAGGCAGAGAAGCAGTGAGAGAAAAAAAGATCATAGAGAGGAGAGGAGCAGCAAACAATCTATTGGCTGCCCTTCCCTGGAAGGGGATGGGATAGGTGAGGCCTAACAGGCAAAGTAGCGTTGTTTAAGGTTCTGCTGAAACTGGCTGCCACTTAGTGTGATGTTCTTGGCTCATGCAAAGGCACATGGGGGATCCAGGGGGTGATCTGGAAGCACTATATCTCCAACTTTGGGTGGGGCATACATTAAAGCTCCACCCAATTTGTCCAACCAGCGAAATTGACTTTTGAGAACTCTGAAGGTGCGTTCAATAACACAGCAGGTAGAACCTAAGACCTCATTGTATCTCGTCTCTGCTGGCGTGTTGGGAATGGCAACAGGGGTGAGAAGCCGGGTCCTGTAATCGTACCCAGAATTTCCTGTGGCAATGACAGACTTAGGATTTCAATCATAGCACAGTCACTTGCAGATCTGGCTGGCAAACCACAGCATGCTATAAGAAGTTAGCATGTAGCTTACCCCAAGCTTTAAAGGCCATTTTCCCTACCCTATATGCGTGCCACATTATTCTGGAATAGTATGTGTCCAGGATAGCAGTAGCTGAATGTAGCTCAACTCTTCCAGACTACTAAATCACATCTGAGGATTCAAACAAATGCATTCCAGGCCCTCACAACCAAGCTAAGGCTACTGGTGTGTAGCAGTCAGTCAACCTTGAAGCAATACATATTATCTGCCACACCTGTCCTTACAGAAAATATGCTATCTCACGGTGTGATTGGGCAAATCCCTGCCTACTCCGCAGTATGTCCTCCAGAGATACCAATTTGTGAGCCCTGACAAAGGGAATATGCCTGGCCCCCAAAATGCCCAGGCTACTGCTTCTGGTTTAGCTGTATAATGATCAAGATAAACTGTGGCTCACATACTGGCTGATGCTTCACTAACAGGCCACACATGATCTGGCAGTACCAGCAGTGTGGACTTCAAGCTTGTGAATAACCAGTGAGATTTCAACTGCTCCCAGTGTGAGGATAGGCACAGGCAACATTTGAAAGTGAACACATAGAAAGTGTATAGTACCTGCTCACACACCAGGCTTTATGGCAAGTGCAATGTTTGCCCTTACAAGATTAGCAGGCCTCTGCTGCATGGGGCGAAAAAGGCAGGCCCTGGGGCAATGGCCTGCAGTCATAAGTGTACAAGTGTAAATGTCATGGCAATGATGCCGTTATATCCCTCACAGCACCCCTTCATGCCCATGCCATTTACCACAAACACATGGCCAGAGGTGGAATATATAAAGAAGAATCTCTCTTACCTATGAACTATCCGTTACCATAGAGGCCACCCTCAACATTTTCACACAGGCCAAATTGCCTAAGTATAAAGTAATCATGCGCGGCTCCCGGGAAACTGGCCACCACATTGAGGATGCTCATTCAAGCATCACAGACCACTTGCATATTGATGGAGTGGAAGAGCTATCTGCTGTTGTATATGTCCTCCCTGTCATGGGGTGGGATGATGGCCACATGATTGCAGTCCATAGCTTCAAGAACGTTTATGAAGACATAAAAGCCTCTCTTCAATTCCATCAATTCCTGCCTGTCCTGAGGAAATGCTATGTAGCAATTAATGTGGTCAGAGACAGCTGTTGTGACTTCTCCAGACAGAGGGAAAAAGCAGTTTGGGGCACTACTCCCTCGACTCCCACTGTCATTTGGTAGGAGCCAGTTGCCATGAAATGCAGGGTGGACAATAGTTTGGTGAGGCCAGGCATAGCATGGGACCTTTTTGTCACCGAATCCAGATCCCTTCGTATTTAAGAACATAAGAAATTGCCATGCTGGGTCAGACCAAGGGTCCATCAAGCCCAGCATCCTGTTTCCAACAGAGGCCAAAACCAGGCCACAAGAACCCTGCAATTACCCAAACACTAAGAAGATCCCATGCTACTGATGCATTTAATAGCAGTGGCTATTCCCTAAGTAAAATTCATTAATAGCAGTTAATGGACTTCTCCTCCAATAACTTATCCAAACCTTTTTTGAACCCAGCTATACTAACAGCACTAACCACATCCTTTGGCAACAAATTCCAGAGCTTTATTGTGCGTTGAGTGAAAAAGAATTTTCTCTGATTAGTCTTAAATGTGTTACTTGCTAACATTAAATTATGGACTCAAGGAAAAGGCATTCATTTGGTATAACATATTCCTTATTACCCCCAAGTAGCAGGATTCATAGAATGCACTAATGGTCTGATTAAGGAAACGTTGAACTAGAACTTAATGATAGACCAGGAATGAGGTCAATATTAAATCACATCCATGATATTACCTTCCAACCCATGCTAAAGTATAACTGTGCTCCCTGCTTCCCCTCTGATGATGAAGATGAAGAGGAATATATAGACATTCATGCAGCAGCAGAATTTACTCCAATATATGGTAACGATTATGCCAATTCTGATTCTGACAATGATGTTATTTTACATAAGGTAATTAATCATTTTTCTTCTACCTTCCCTGGTTTAAAGGTGTGGGTTGTATTCAACACCAACATTGCTTTTATTATCTGCTGAAGTCATTGCTTTGGGACAAGACACACATTCCTCCTGGTGATCTTACTTCATGGCTTTCTTTTTTAAATACCACATAGTGCTCCCAAAACCATACTGTGGCACTGTGGCATACTGTGGGCATACAGTATGCCACAGTATGCCCAAAACCATACTGTATAATCACACACGGGTTATAAACAACTAAATTACCTCTTAGTGACAAACACTGTATAGATACCACACAAAGAGGATCAATATAAATAATCAATTTATTTGATATATAATGTTCACCTATCTAACAATAAAATCTAACTAACCCACTCATTCATCTCAAGCATACCCCATATAAAAACATAATGTGCATCAATAAACATGGAAAATCTGTCATATACTGAATATACAAAACATCAATACAATTTTTGTAATGACATGAATTTTTTACCATTTATACAATTATATTTCTGCAGATTTCAAAACCATACTGTGGCATACTGTGCTCCTCCAATATAACCCTTAACACTGTCTGCAACTTTCCTTGGAATTTTACTGCTCTCCTACAACTTGATGCTACCAATAACACTTGTTTTCATGGTAATTGGGATATATTCCTTTTAGTAATTAGTGTATCACGATATAAATGGCATGTCAATTCCACCATTACCCATACCCCTTGGTTCCTTCTATGTGACCCATAAGGCACAGCTTATAGTATATTCCATATCAATTTTCATGCACTTGTGCATTGTATACATCTCTCTCACCCTTCAATTATATTGCCAAATTTCTTCTCTCTGACATAAAAGGGAGGTAGACACCACCTTCCCTGAATATACTGCTGAAAATATGCTCCTCTTACCTTAACTGAGCATGACTGTCTTAGTGCCACCAGTGCCCTTTTGATTGGAGCAGGTCATTCCACTGCTCTCCTAGCAATCTCTATTTAAAGGTTTCAGGCTATAGCTGAACTGTTTAAAAACAGTACTACTCACCAATTTGATCTACTATCTGATCAAACTGAAGATTTAACTTCCACTGTACAAGACCATCAATTGGCTCTTGATCTTCTTTTAGCTAAAGAAGGTGGCTTATGTATCACCCTCCAAAGTTACTATGGTGTACAATGTTGTTTACAGATACGCAATAATATTCCAGTGCGTAATATAGTCATTTCCCTTTATGACTCCTATAACCTTGCTAAAGGTTTGTTAGATGAAGCTGAATAGCATAAACCTCTCTTAGACCTTTGGGAAGAAGTGAAAACCTGGGGTACCAAAATTTTAATCTATATCACTATTGGTTTAGGTTGTGTTTTCCTCATTTGTTTATGTTTTGTAATTAAAGAAAATGTTTTTCCAGTGCCTTATTGCTCTTCACCCAATTGTGATTCAATTCTCTGATGTGGGGGAGTGTATTAGACAGGGATTGAAAATGTGAAGAACTTCACTGTATGGGCAGGGCTAGTTAAGTCCCCGAAAAATTGAATCACTGCCTGAGCTGTATACATTGTGAATATATATATTTAGGATTTGTTAAGCCTTTTGGCCCTCTTTTCTGTTAAACTGTCTGTCTTCTCTGGAAAACTAAACCACTGAATTTTGTGTGTTAGTGGTAAATCTGTGAGGCCCTCAGAAAATCTGCATTATTAAGCTATCTCTAGGTCACATTCTGCTGATCTTTTTGAGCCAACACCAGGCAGGACCCCTCTGCCCTAGGGCTGGAATACATGGGAAAGAAGAAAGTACACAGCATGAGTGATGGATGGATATTGGCGGGAAAGTCAAAGAATGAGATATTCTATATAAACCACCTTACAAAACCAACACTTCGATACTGGCGGTTATGTAAGAAGCTCATGATGTGCCAATGCTCCAGCGCTGAAGTCCTAAGATTTCTGGACTGTTTCACTGCTGAGATTCATGTGATGCTCAGGGACATGAGCAGATTTAGTTTTACATGGTAAATCCTACTAGGAATATAATAAATTTTTGATAGAACAGGTACTCTATCTTCTTCAAAAGATAAAATATCACACATATATTTCTTAAATAATTCCTTAGAAGAAAGCAGGCGGGTAATCGGAAAATTAAGAAAACGTAAATTATTAACTCTTATTTCATTCTCTAACTGCTCAATCTGGTAGAGATGTGAATCGTGTGATTGATCGTCTTAACGATCGATTTCGGCTGGGAGGGAGAGGGAATCGGATCGTCGCAGTTTGGGTTTTTTAAATATCGTGTAAATGGACACTCTATCTGGGCAACAACAAGCTAGGTGGAGAGAACATTGTCCAAATCTCATCTTGGAGTGAGTTTCCTCACTCCGAAGGCCATCAAATCTTCACAAGAGACCACTGTTCTGTTTGTACGTCTCATGTTGAATGTGAAAGTGGCCCCCAACCCCCTACACTAATACCTAATCCCCACCTCGAGTTACTAGGTGGGCCTCTCATAGGGATATAAATACCTGTCTAGGGAAGAGACACTATAGCAAGGTTCTCTCTCTCTCTTTCTCTCTCTCTCTCTCTCCCCTAAAACAGGCTGTCTGGACACTTTTGTGCACTGCGATGATTCATTGGTTGTTTTATCACGCACCGCAAAGATGTTTTCGCGAAAACATCGCGGCACGCGAAGTTTCCCCGCTGCACAAAAAAAGCCTCATTTGCATGGGAAACGCCCCTTAATGCGTTACCAATGCGATATTGAAAAATGAGGCCCTTAGTGACCTTAACCACTCCCTTGCCATTACAGGTTCTAAAGTGTTCAATCTGAAAATTCAAAACTGCTCTCTATAATTGAGATGGGATAACTGATTGCTACTCCATTGAGCTTTGCAATATGTTCACTTACTGTCCATTTTATCTGAGGAAAGGAGTGAGCATATTGTAAACAATGTTTAACTATAGATGCTTGCATTTTCCTTGTATTTAAACAGCTTTGATGTTCAATAAGCTGAACTTGCTAGGCGTAGTTAGTATGTTCTATGTATATCTTCAGAGCTTCTTGTGTACATTTTCGCACCAGAATCTTGGCATCATGGTAAAAAATATTTAATCAACACGATAACCATGAAATGAAAATTATGAACCTATGAGAGAAATGACTTCCTGATGTATGTCTCGAGACATGGCTCCATGTTGAGGAATTGTTGTCACCAGATAAGACAAGATAAGTGCATTTTATTTACAATTTGAAAAAAGAAAAAAACACACAAGCAATCTGTTGGCCTATGATTAAGCATAAGGCAAATGAAGGAATAACCAGTACTGGAAGTGCCTATTATAATTGGCTACTTTGATAGCCAATTATAGTCATAAAAGTGACTTTGTTGTTCATTCTATATTTGATCTTGTCCTTATTTCACCTTTGATTGGGTATCTTCAGGCAAGGACATAAAATTGGAAACAATACAAAAGATATCATATAATTATTTCTACCTTCTGTAATACTTTAAAGTGCATAATAGGATGTTGATCTATCTGTTCTGTTAAAATCTAATCACACATATCACCCATATTACACTTAGGACATATTGTATGTCCTGCATTATCCATTACACTGATTTGCCCAACATCTGGCAAAAATGATTGAACCACCCGTTGTCTGATGTTTAAAATCCTAGATAGGCAGTAACTGGTGGCTCCTTAAAAATGTTGTATAGTCATTTCTTACCAATGCTTCTGAGTGGTTTGTTGCCCATTGCAAAACTCCTTTTAATTGCTGTCCTTAGTTCTTCTATAGCAGTGACGACAATAGGAATCGGTTGAAAACAAGCCCTTTATTAAAATGCCCGACTCTGGCCGAGTTTCGCTCCCTTGCACAGAGCTGCCTCAGGGGCAACTAAAAATGGACATACAAACAATTAAAACACATACATATAAATATTAAACCGCATGCATATGAATCATATTTTAGATATATAAATAAAAACTGATAATAGACATACATTCATTTTAAGAGACGTGAAATCAAAACAACTACATATATATGTGTATGAGAGTATGTGTGTACTTATGGATACAATACAGTAAATGAAAACATAAATGTATGGCAGACAAAACAAATGTAAAATATTAATATAAAAACTAAACAGCATATTATTGCAAGAAGATTAGAGATGGTGACTTTGTGTCATAGATGATGTAAAAGTGTAAACAATGGAGTCAATACTGGTTAAAAAACTCATCAGAAATACAATATGTAATGCTTACTTTATTTTACCAGGACTTGATTTGATCAATGCAGGAAATATCGTATAAATTGTGCCTATTTGAACAAAAAAAAAAAAATATATATATATAATAAAACAATATATACCATAATAGAAAAAAAATAATAAAAAAATAAAATGAAAACTAAAAAAAGAAAAAATAGAAAAAATAAATAAACAAATCAAATAAACCAAATCAATTATAAAAACTGAAAAAGGAATTACAAAAAAAATAAAAAGGATGCTAAATAAAGGTGCATAAAATATTAAAAGGGGTCTACCTTCGGTGCTGATATGTTCTCACTCAAATAGACTTGCTCTAATCAGCATAGTATTGCTGCATAATAGCTGCTTTGAAGTCAAACGTTCTGGATATAACAACTATATTAGATAAGAAATACTATAATGTCATTCGTGAAACACTCTTGAACTGTTCAAATAAATACTCTGCTATTCAATTATGTGATATCACTCATGAAATAGCAATGACTGGCAAACCTAAGGTTGTCACGGAGGACGGCATATTCTTATTTGAAATAACAAATGGCGCTCTGTTTGGAATTATCAATTCGCTGTAAATCTCATGTTGACAGGACTATGCAAATATAGCATATAAACTTATGCTATAACCAGAGACAGCTAATATTGCTACCTGCTAAAGCAAACTAAAAGAAATATAAATTATGCCGAAACGGTACTTACATTTGAATTGACGAGCCGTAACTAAGCTAGTCAAGGGAAGGGACGCCGCGGATGGTGTTTATTTATGCAGGCTCACGCGATATCCAGCTGGATTTTCGCGCCAAAATCATGAAAATAAAATCACTTTTTAAACACTGATTTTTAATCACGAAGATGGTACATGCTGTATTGCCTGTCTCAAAAACCACTCAAATACATGACTACTAATAAAAATCATAATTCATGCTGTATTTTGAGTTACAAAAGTAAAACAAATCATACAGAATCAAATTGATGCAGGCTCTCGCGATATCTTGCTGGATTTCCGCGCCAAAATTATAAAAACAATAAATAATAGAAACACTCTTAGACAATGAATTCTGATCATTAAAATCGTACATACCGTATCACCTATCTCAGAATCTTCAAGAATTCATGGCTATTAATCAAAATCATGATGCAAGCTGTAAGACTAAAATAAATCATACAGAATGAGATAACTTGCACTGCTATGAATGAACCTGCATTGATGACTCTTAATAAGCTGTCCTATAACTTGATCTAAAAGTATGTGCCTAAAAAAATGTAATCTATGATGGCAGCCCCTAAACTCAAAAAATCAAAATTATAAACCAAAAGAAACAAAATCATAAACCAGTAAAAAAATGAATGAATAAAAAAATAAAAAAATAAAAACAAAAATAAATAGATATAAATGATAAATGAATAAATGAGTATAAAATCAGATTGAGACCATATGTAAAATGAATAACCATATTGACTCCTAAAAAATGCATTAAAAAAGGTGATTAAAAAACAATGACACAAAGTAATCACAGATACACTCCCAAATCTAATTCACTGTTTAGACCTAATGGTGTCATCGTGTTGAATTCATAAATGAATTTCTGTTCATTCCTAAGGAGTGCACTGTTCAAATCTCCACCTCTCCAATTGGCATTCATCTTTTGTATCACACAAAATTTAAAATCAGTAAATTTGTGACCTGTGTCACTGCAATGTGCTACCATAGGTTTACCCTCTTTTAATCTATTGATTGCGCTCTTATGTTCTATGATCCTACGATTAAACTGTCTGATGGTTTTACCTATGTACCATTTGTTGCAGGGACATATGGCAACATAAATAACACAATGTAGAAATGTTTTAAAAGTGTTAAAATAGTTCCCATCTAAAGAATGAGAGCTACTTGACTGCAGCAATGCTCGAGCTCCAAGCTATTCTTGTCTCAAACAGAAGCTAATATATTCTGGTCTGAGGGCTCTTGAAGGCAAAGGAAAAGTTCTTAGGTATTTCAGTGAATTTGAGTTCCTTGGCATGTCTGCAGGTGAAGTTCATGCTGCTTCCTCCTCTATATCCCAAAAACCCTGTTTTCATGCTATAATGAATATTTTATTTTATAACTACATATCTCTATAATATAGGCTTTTATAGCAATTGCTGTATAAGTTTTCCCTCTAGTCAGTCTCCAAGGGACAAAGATAATATACATGGATCAAGCCCCCTGCAAGTTATGCCTTTCTGCCAACTTATAAGATGTATGGTTTTATTCCTTAAAGACCCTCTCCTTCCCTATCCAGTCTAGTTACAGCCTTAACATACCACTTCTGACTTAATATACTGTATAATCTTTCTGGATTCTAGATCCTGAGAACTTGGGAACACACATCTTACTCCACAATAGACATCAGGTCAGGAGTTGCAAATAATGAAGCATGCCTAAAAAACAGATGTATCCTCTGAATAACTGAAAGGCCTGTAAGAGAACTGTAAGAAAATTGTAAGAACTGTAAGATAACTTTCTGTTCATGAACACATTTTGGACTAAAGGTATTGTATCCCAACATATATTTTAATCAGATGTATTAGTTGCCATTTAAGTAGAATTTCTGCACTAAGATACTGAGAAAAATTGTGCCAAACCCTTGTTACCATTCTTGAACTACCTCCATATCCATAAAATATTATTACAGTCTGTGAAATTACTTGCTACTTATTACTCCACTTAAAGTACTATAATGTGGATTCCTGCAGTGAAAAGGATTTTGACATGTTTATGTATTTTCCTTGATTATTGTTTCCTTTGCATGCATAACTTTTTGTTCATTTCCTTCTAAATTTTAAACAAATCTCCTCATCTGCAGATAGGGAAATGTGACTAATGAACTCGCAGACATGTCCTTTGAACATTAATAAATTATGGCTAATGATGTTTCATCTTTTGAAACAGCACCGAGTATACAGCAAGCTGAGCTTGATACTACACTAATCAGTCATTTTATGTTATATTAGTCAATCTATATTCCATAATCCCATAGTAGTTTATAAGAAAACAGATTGGCATTCAAGCAGTGTCCTTTCACCTTCTAGTCATTTCTGCTGTTGATTAAGAATGTCACATTCATTATGTTTCATTATATTTTGTTTTGATTTTATAACTTCTCACCTGTGTGTAGTACTACCAGGGAGAATGATAGAGGACTGATTAGCCAGCTCAACTGATACAGTTGCCCATAGGCATATGAATTTTAAAGGATCCAAGCAAGCTCAAAAGTTTAATTCACGTCCATAGGCAATCAAAATTATGTGTATGTGAGAAACAGAATCTGTGAAATTTGTTAGGATAAATTACATATTGCCTTTTGATTCATTACATATTGAAAATGCTTTTAGAACAGTCAAAGAGGAATTGTTTTTGAGTAAAGTATGGGAATCCTATTTTTGGCTTCATGCCATTTTTCCATGTTGCCATCAAGCATTGAGCATACTAAATATGCTTCATCTGCCAATAAAGGAGTGGCCTTATCCCCCTCTGTAACCTGTATGGGACCAGGCATCTAGCCTGGTCCACCTTAAAACCCATAGAGGGAGAGAGATCTGTGGGCAGAACCCTTCTGGGCAGGATAAGAGGCGAAGCCCAGCTGAGAACAGGAGGCCCCGCATCTCCTGGGGGAAATCCCTGTCATAAGGTAAAGCTAGAAGTACACTGCTGGAGGTAAGCAATCTACCTGTTAGCATGCTGATTGTGTTTAATTAAGCTGTAACCCTTAAGAAACAAGTTAGGAATCCTGTTGAAGTGTGTCTCCAGCTTGAAAGTTGCTCAGCTATCCCACATATGGTGTCAGTTCTGGGATTTCTCTCTACACTCTGCATAGGCAGAAACTCAAGTCTCTAGATAAAGAACAGAAAGTAAAGAAAGTTCATTGTATGTGAACTACCCAAAGAAGCAGTTATGGAGCAGAAGAAGTGCTGCTAGCGATGCATAGAGCACTGAAAAGTTTAAAAGACTGTGACTCAGGGAGGAGCACAGAAAACAAAATTGCTTAATATAGAGAGCAGGTTCTTGAGGCCTGAAGAAAATAATAACTTTGCAAGTAAGGAGAAAAGCTCCGCTTGCCTAAGACAGAGATACAAAGTGAGTTATTTGTTGGACAAGCAGGTTTTTTTTTCATTTACCTTTTCTTCAGAAAAAAAGAAACAGTTTGTGCAGATTGTGTTTGAACAGGACATACCCCCTGAAGGAAGTGAAACTGTCAGAGTTGCTTTGTGGCCCTCCAGTAGCAGGCTAGTTATTCCGCACTAAAGTTCAAGAAAGTCAGCCCTATCTGTGGGAAAGCATGACTCAGCAGAAATAGAGGCTGTGATTAAAATTCTCCTGAAAGGGCAGAGGCAAGAGTTTCAGGTTTCCTGTGATCATGACTGTAAGGTTTCCTGTGGTCATACCTGTAAGGTTTCCTGTGGTCATACCTGTAAGGAATAGGAAGCAAGCTGGTCATACCTATAAGGTTTCCTGTGGTCATACCTGTAAGGAATAGGTAAGGTTTCCTGTGGTCATACCTGTAAGGAATAGGAAGCAAGCTGGTCACTCCTAACTACCAGTATGGCAGAAGTAAGGCCAGAGAAGGAATCACATGACTGTTGCTTTACCCTCCAGAGGGATAAAAGGGCAGAGGAAGATAATAGCAGCAAATGTCCTGGATCCAGGGAAAGAACTGTGGACAGTGTGATAGGAAAACCCAGCATGGAAGCAGTGAACATGCCACTGGAACAGGTGGAAAAAGCAAAGCCAGAAGGACAAGAACAGGTACTGCTTAGTGCCAGAAAAGAGAAAGTCAGTGAAGGAACCCACAGTGACTGGAGCTTGTAGCAGGAGAACTCATGCTGGAGCTTTACAAACTGCCCTGAACAAGGCAGTTCAGAGTGGCCTGATGGAAGCAGAATAGACTTGCATGAGGAAGGCAGCATTGAGAGGCCAGAGGAAGGTGCTACAGGGAGGCCAGAGGAAGGTGTTACAGAGTACACAGATGCAGCCACTGAAGAATGGCCAGAGAGTAGTTCTAAAGATGGAGATGGCACAAATGAGTCAGAAGAAGCCATGGAGGAAGTTGAAAGAGTGTTGAAGCCACCTCAGGAATACACAAGTAGAGTACAGAGAGTCTAACTGGGAAAGATTGGAACATGGAGCAGCAAATGGACTCATTTGAAGGACTAGGGCTGGACACTGGGCAAAGTGTGCAGTGGATGGCTGTGGTAATGGTGGTGTTTGGTATAACCCTAATGAAAGGGGGAGAGTATGATCCTATAGCTCCTACCTGGATTCTAGCTAGTGAGAGGCCAGAAAGTGTCTACTGGGGAGTAGAGTCACTTCCCTGGATAGAATCCAGAGTGATTGGAGACACTCACCTCAATGGATTTGAACTGATGAGGAGGGAATGTTAAGGAGTGGCCCTGAACCCCCTCTATAACCTGTATGGGACAATCTATCTAGCCTTGTCCACCTTAAAACTCATAGAGGGAGAGAGAGCTCTGTGGGCAGGATCTTGCTGAGCAGGATAAGAGGCGGAGCCCAGCTGGGAACAGGAGGCCCCACGTCTCCAGGAGAAGGCAGTTTCTGAAAATCCTTGTCATTAGGTAAAGCTGGAAGTAAGTACATGCTGGAGGTAAGCACTCTACCTGTTTGCATGCTGATTGTGTTTAATAAAGCTACAATCTTTAAGAAGCAAGATTGGAGTCCTGTTGAAATGCATCTACAGCCTGAAAGCTCCTCAGCTATCATACACTGCCCCATTACAGATGTGCAAAATATCAAGGGGAGAGGACAATGTATATTCCAAAAAGGATAGCAAGGGGAGGACAGACTAAAGCAAGAAATAGGGAGGAGGCAGGCAGCTACAGTATAGTTAATAAGACTTCTTTAGCAAGTAAATTTACGAAGGTGAATAGTGTAATATGCAGTTCCTAGTGTACATCATCCTAAAACCCCATAACAAAGGTATTTATGCAAAAGTTCCAAAGTATGTAGCTCCATCCTCAATGTTTGTTTTTAAAGTAGAATGCAGAGAATGATCTTGCAAGAGGGAAAGGCTTAGTGGCCAGAGTAATGGGTTGGGGAGTTAGAATGCCTTAGGCCTGGATTCTCTAATACCGCCAGGATCTTTGAATCACACGGTACAGGGGGGCGGGGAGACAAAGCGGGGGGCGGGCCTGTGAAAGCCGGCAGTGATGGCACCTCTGCTGTGCCATCACTGCCGGCTTTCGCACCCAATAGCGCCATCATAAAAGGTGGTGCTATTGGGTGCAAAATAAAAAGCGAAAAGGGTTTTTACCTTTTTGCTGTCCGTGATGTCTTCGCGGCGTCCGCCCCGGTGCCACCCCGACTCCTCCTGTTCCGGTCTTGAAAATAGTATGGCTTGAAGGACTGAACGGTAATCATGAAAGTGTAGGAGAGGTCTCAGCTGTTTAAGGACATGTAGCTTATAGAAGCATTTCTTTGTGGTGGTGTTAATGAACTTTTTGAAGTTCATTCTGGTGTACAGAGTGGCACCAAGGTCTCTCACATGGCTTACTAGTGGTATGATTGGGTTGCTGACGAGGGGGTTATTATCATTGGGAGAGATGACGAGGAGTTCTGTTTTGGACATATTAAGAACCAGATTTAGACTAGAGAGTAGGAGGTTGATGGAGTGAAGGCAGCTGTTCCAGAAGTTTAGGGTGCTGTTGATGGGATCAGTGATAGGGATTAGGATCTGCACGTCGTCAGCGTATATAGGTGGGTAAGGTTGAGGCTTTCAAGTAACTGGCAAAGGGGTAGCAGATAGATATTAAACAGGGTAGGGGATAGTGATGAAACCTGGGGTACTCCTTGATTGGAAGGGACGGGGAGGGATTCTTTATCGTTAATTCTAACTTTGTAGTGCCTGTTGTTGAGGAAGGATTTGAACCAGATGAGTGCAGAACCTGTGATGCTGATTTCTGCCAGACGGTTGATGAGGATTGAATGGTTTACTGTGTCGAACGCTGCTGAAATGTCTTGAATTGTATTCTTTGTTCAACGGGTAACCAGTGTAGTTCTATTAAGGTTTCGGTGATATAGTCTCTTTTGCTTTTTCCAGTTAAAATTCTTGCTGCTGTGTTTTGAAGTATCTGTAGTGGTCTTATTGTGGTGTATGGTAGGCCCAGTAGTAGGGCGTTACAGTACTGGCAAAGATTAAGGCTTGTAAAACTGAGCGGAAGTTGGTGGGCGTTAGTAGTGGTTTAAGTCTTCTCAGAGTCATACGTTTGATTGATATAACCTTCTCTTACTTTTTGAGATACATGTTGTTTCATACTTAATTTTGAATCGATTATCACTCCCAGGTTTTGTACTTTCTCTGCTAGTTGTATTTTTTGGTTGTATTTTAGTGTAATTGGGTTCTAAATGATTGTTAAGTTTTTTCATTCTTAGTCCTATTTCTTCTGCTGTTGAGTGTCTTCTGCTGTTGAGTGTCTTCAAATTTCTTCACCTTCTTCCTTATAGTTAATGGACATGTCAGAAGGTCAGATGTTATTCAGAACTGTGCCTTCCAGCCCAGCTGCAGTCAAGGAAGGGTGGACAAACCAAACCAAACCAAAATAGTATAAATCTCTTACAGTCAAAGATCTTCTCTGAAGGGGAAATCACTGCCCTGCAGATCTGTCTCTCTCCTAGACAGGGTTCTGACAGGCCTTCAGTGTCCTGGCATCTGGATCAGGGGAACTGCTATTACCAAAATGACCAGGATTCCATTTCAGTGATCTTCTCTTGAAAAATAGCAAAAATTGTAAAGAAAGTCTCTTACTCAAGCTAGAGGCAGAACCAGACTGGCAAGAAAGGCTCAGAAAGGAAATAACCTCCAAACATATGTACTCAGTGAGAGGGTAGGTCTCACTGAAACAAAACTATTAGAGCTCCCCACTCCTCAAAAGCTGAACTCAAATGCCACACCTCCTATTATCTCAATCCATACTTATAAGAAAGATCTGCCTACTCAGGCAGCCTCTGGAGGAGGTGCTGAACTGTGGTATACTGTGTAGCTGACTAATGGGATGCTAGGGGCACCTAAAGGCTAACCCAGAAGGGTGCCACACAAGGAACACAAAGCCCTGCTTTTTCAAGTTTTTTCTGCACAAGTTTCTCAGCAGAAGAAGGAAATATCCCCTGTGCGAGATACATTACAAAAATCAAACAATAGATTTATCCCTTTGTTTCTTGCTATGCTCAAAATTATGGCTCATTGCCAAACAAAATTATTTGACTCAGCCTTGCAAGCCATGTCTTAAACAATTGAAAGCTGTAACTACTGAATTACTGACCCAAAATCTAACTGGTACAGTAGGCACACTTTCAGTATATAGAAACATAGGGCCAGATATTGATCAATGGCCAGTTAAGTAACTTAGGCATGGATTTATCAAAATGCACTAAATATCACATGCGATAGGAAAAGGGGCATGTTTTATGGTAATAGGCTGTTTATTGCAAAGTGCTTTGCATAGGTATTACCACAGACTGCAATTACTTTTTCATATTTTGTGGTAAGTACCACAATTGTTGCAATTCTTATTTATAACCACTGGAGAGAGAGAGAGTGAGTGAGACTAGCTATAAGGCTCTCATACTAGGTAGGTATTTATACCTCTATATGAGGCCCACCTAGCTACTCAAGGTGAGGTTTAGGTATTAGTCTAGGGGTTAGGGTCCACTTTGACATGCAGAGTGTGACATACGTTCAGAACAGTGCATTCTAGTGAAGATTTGATGACCTTCAGAGTGAGGAAATGCACCCAAAGATGAGATTTGTGCAATGTTCTCTCAACTTGGCTTGATGTTACCCAGGTAGAGAATCCAGCAAGCTAGGTTGAGAGAACATTGCACAAATCTCATCTTTGGGTGAGTTTCCTCACTCCGAAGGTCATCAAATCTTCACAAGAGTGCACAGTTCTGTTCGTATGTCACATGCAAAAACGCCACATAGCACTTTGATAAATGACCCCCTTAGTCAGATATTACTTAGGCTAAGTTACAAGGAACATTCAACAGCATGGCTATGCTGCTGAATATCAGCAGTCAAGGCGCTACTTAGCCGGATAAGTAATAGCCAGCTAAGTTAAACCTGCTCATTGGCAGGTATAACTTATCCACATAATTTATCTGGCTAAGGCTAAATATTGCTACTCAGCTGGATAAGTTATAAATAATATATAAGAAGCAAACCTTTTTAAATGAAAATAAAATTCTTGAAGAAGTGTATATGGTTTGCATTTCAGAGCTGCAGACTCAGGAGTAATGTTAGAAAATATTTCTTTACAAAAAGGGTGACGAATGCATGGAATACCTTTCAATAGAGGTGGTAGAGATAAGAACAGTAACGGAATTCAAGAAAGTATGGGATAAACATAAAGGATCTTTACATGCAAAGGAGTGAAAGGAAAACAGAGATAATTTGGGGGCCTAAGGTAGAACAGGAATGAAATTGGGCAGACTAGATGGGTCTTATAGTTCTTATCTGTGATTATATTCTATGGACCCAATATTGAAAGCACATTCAGTGCTCGATAGCCAGATAAGTAGAACTACTAGATAGCCAAATAAGTGGTGGATCTGGGTGGAGCTACGATCTCTAAGAACTGTTTGAGGCCTGGTTTTATCGCCGAGGCCCAGAATCAGGCCTTCTGCCAACTTCTTTCTTCTTCTGTTGATTAACATGACTGTCTGCCCAAAGGACTCGCTACAGTGATGGCACCATTTTGATATATGGCTGTTGAAATGTATGGCTGTATATCAAAATGGCACGATTTACTAGGTAGAAACATGCCATGTAGCATGTCCTTTGGGTAGACAACGTTATTTTTCATTGACAGAAGAAGAGAGAGAAGATGGAGGAAGGCCTGGTCCCAGGCCTTTGATCCTGGGTCTAGTCCTAGACTTAATGATATTCCTTGGTGACAGAATGCAGCCTTGGGCCAGAATCCGGTGCTGGGTCTGGTCCTCAGTGATGGGATCTTGTGCTGGGATGGGACCTGGTTTTGGGCCTAGGCCTAGGCCCAGCCCTCAACGATGGGACTCAGCCTTGGGGTGAGTCCTGGTGTCAGTCCTGGGTCTAGATCTGAGCATCAGCAACAGGACCTGGCCTTGGGTTGGGCCCTGGCATTGAGCCTAGGTCTAGGCCTGGACCTCAGTGGAAGGACCTGGTCTCAGGCCAGGCCCCATGGTCAGACCTGGCCCTGAGTGATGGGACCTGGCCTTGGGCAGAGCCCTAGCGTTGAGCCTATGCCTAGAACCAGGCCTCAGCAATGGGACATTACATCTCTCATTTTAACAAAGTTGGTATTCTTGAATTCCATGACACTGACTGTTGTATGGTTCATCTTTGCCTTTGCTCTTATACTAAACTATATAACACTTTTTTTGCAGTTCAGTATCACTTCTTCCTTTTGGGATCCATTACCATTTGCCTGAGAAGAGTCCCTTGAAAGATGTTCAGGATCTATCTATTTCTAACCAATGGGGTAAGCTTGTGGGGGTGGGGACTACAGGTGCAGCAGGAGGCTCAATCCAGAGGCCTTAGGATTATTAATTATAAAGTGGATAGGATGAAGTAGGAGGAACTTGTGAAAGAGCTAAATATACCTGAATTTAGGGACCATGTTGGGGTGAAAGGGAGGTGACCACTTGCCCCATTGATCATCAGGGATCTGGTGCACAGAGGTGCGTGCTTTGACCAGTCCATGCAGCCCTTTAAACCAGTGAAGCCCTGAGATCAGGGCATGTTGCCATCGCCAGGAATGCATATAAAATCTCTCGCATAGGTTTACTACAGTTGCAAATGAGCTACTCGTACTACTACTACAATTATTAGTGATCAAATATAGGAGTAATTTTCAAAAGCATTTACTTACATAAAATATGCAGATAAAAGGTCTTTTTAAAAATTATCCTACATTTGTGTTGAGGCTCTGGTTCAGGAGGAGCACAGTGGCCATCACCTCTAGAGTGGAATTATAGGGCATGATGACTGAAGCTTATTGCTTGCACTTGCTCCGTGAGGCTGGAGCAAGTGCAAGCAATGCTGCTCCTTAGGAACAGTGTGCAGACAAGGCTGTAGCTCAGGATCAGGTGCAGGCAAGGCTGGAGCCTAGAAACAGTGTGGCGGCAAGGCTAGAAGCAGGAACACTGGAGAAGAGTGCAGATAAGAGTGGAACTGGAACACTGGAACAGAGTGCAAGTATGAGTGGAAATGAAACACTGAAGTACAACAGGACAGGACAAGGACAACACAGAACATGAAACATAAAGTCTGAAGTAATGCAGGAAAGCCCAAGGGGCAAGAGAGGGAAAGGCCTTGCGACACGAAAAGGTCAAAAGAGACCACAGGCTAGGCAAGGTCTGGGTAGTTAGAGGTCATGGAAAGCACAGGTAAGGCCACAGACTAGAAAGGGCCAGGAGGCCCAAAGGCCAGAAGGCAAAGACAAGGAAGGGCTGAGGTCAGAAGATCCAAAGGTCACAAGACAAAACAGGAAAAGGCCTGAAATGCTGCAAGACAGAAGTGGCCAAAGCAAGTAGCAAAAGGGAACTCAATGCTGAAGCACTGAGGCAAGTGACAGACTGAGTTAAGTAGTACTAGAGTCCGAGTGTGGTGCAGTCATCGAGAGGAGCTTGGCCAGCCAGGTAAGTGTGCTAAGGGAAGTCCTGGTTGAGTGGAGGCTTTGGAACTGGCTGAGGCACAAAACCAGGGATGTGCTGAAGAGTACAGTTCAGAGCAAGGCTCATCGGAGTTCTGGGGTGAAGGGGAGGCTGCACAGAAACCAGAACAATTTGTACAAGTAAAATTATGTGCAGAAATGGTTTTGTGCAAACTTTTATGCATACTGCAAAGAGACATTCCTGTGGGCGAAGTTATAGGAGGAAAATCATTTATATGTGTGCTTTTGCTTTTCTAAAGTATATGCATAAATGTTTGCATGGACATTTATATCTACTCTCTAGCAAGTGTAAATGTACCCATGACAGAATGACCCTGTTTTCCCCCTTTAAACATGTGTGGAAGCAGGCATGGGGCCTCGTCCACCTTAAATCCCATAGAGGGAGACAGCTGTATGGGTAGGACTGAGCTTTGGCAGGGATGAGGGTAAGCCCAACTGTGTTCAGAAGACCCCTATGCTTCCAGGAGGAAGGCACGCAGCTTCCCTACAGTGCTCTGTCCAAACCAGAAGCAAGGCAGTCTAGAGTCTACAACCTCTATAGGTTCCTGAATACTGTTAAGTTAGGCAGTCAAACGTTATGCTGTGTTGATTGTACAAATAAAAGTTTGATTGCATTTTAAGGCTGGAGTCAGTCTGAATTTGTGACTCCAGCCTGGGAAATACCACGCGGTCTCCCATAGTGCCTATGATGCACTAAAATACATGTGGTGGTAAAGGAATGTATGCTAGACCATCCTTAAAAGTCTAGGACCAGGCATTTAACCTGGTCCATCTTAAGACAGCCCACAAAGGAATCCTGATTGCAGATCATTTACATGGAGAGAGAGATAAGAGAGCAGGCCCCAGAAAGGATAGCAGGCTCCAAATGAGAATAGGAGAAAGCAAGACCTGTGTTAAAACTATTATTCTGTAACTGCTGCATTTCTGTTTCCAGTACTGCTGAGGTATGCAGATTTCTGTTTGTTAATTTGCATGTAAATAATAAAATTCTCTAAAAGAATAGCCAGAGTCCAGACTGCTCTGACCTCTGCAGGCCACAGACCGCTCATACTTGTTACATATGATTACAAAGACTGGTAATTCACCAAAAAATTCCCTGAGATAACAATGAGATCTGCTTATAACAATATGCATGCATTTATGGCCTTCATACTGACTGCACTCATGATTCAGAGTGACTAATATCTTCGAGCAATGTGTCAAATGTTATAGCCATAGGCCGTGCATGTTAATATTTTTTTGAATTTGCCATGTATTGCAGATAAAAAAAAATGTATCTTTCAAATGAGAGTCTCTTAATATAAAATATCTTCAAATCTGCCCAGATATCAGTAGTGTTACATATGGTGTCAATCAGTGGAATGTCCCTTTTCTAAGCACCTGCACAGACAGTGATCTACACTAACAGGAAAAAAAGGCTGAAATATGTTTTCTCCTGAATCTGTCTATGCTCAGATTGCACAGAGCAACAAACTGTGCCAAAAGCTTCCTGTGGCCTGGTTGTAGCCACAGCTGTGAGGGAAATTAAAGCAGGCCAAGGGGGGTAGCCCACCTGCACAGAGGAAAAAAAAAAGGTCAGTCAGAGCTGGACAGCTAGGATTTTGTTGTTTGAATTAAAGAACTGCATCAAGAAAAGCCTTTATGGCTTATTAACTAACATGGAGCAATTAGAACAGATCCTTGTTAAAGGGCAGCAGCAGCTCCAGAGAGTAGTCTAAGTCCTACATAAACAGTTTAACCAGCTAACCCAACCAGTGCAAGCCATCACAAAATGGACAACTCCATTACCTCTGGTGTTGTTTAAAATGAAGATAGAAGAAGACCTGAATGTTTTCTTAAACAATTTTGAAAGAACTGCCTACATGACTGGCTGACTCAAAGCCACTTGGCCCACCTACCTGGCAAATCTGCTTACAGGCAGAAGCCATGTGGCCTTTCAAGCTGCCAAGCCAGATGGAAAAACCAGCTATTTAGAAGTTAAAATTGCCATCCTGGAAAGGGCAGGTTACATGACGGAAACATACTGGCAATAGTTCCAGTGTGGCATCCTACAGCCTTGGGAAACTCCATGGAGCCTTTTCCATTGGATAATGGATGCCAGCTGGAAGTGGATACAGCCATATGCAAAAACAGGCCATGAAGTAACCAACCAGATCCTTCTGGAGCAGTCCCTGGATGGGCTGGACCTACCCATGCAGAATTGGGTGTGTCAACAACCAGGGCTCACCCTGAAGAAAGCATTGGAAGTGGCAGACACCTTCTATCAGACTCAATTGATGGCAGAACCAATATGAAAGCTAGAAAGGCAACCCACATAGCTCTCTGGTACAGCAGTGAGAGTATGGTATCCCAACAATGGACCTCAGAACAGGACAGTACTGGTTCCATACACCAGTCACGGATCCCAGGCCCATCAGCTTGTTTTAATTGTGGGAAAAGAGGTAATTTGGCCAAAGATTGTCACTACAAAAGAAGCAAACCTATGGCAGTCAACTTGGTGACAGAGCCAGCACTAAAGGTTAAAGTTCACACTAGCAAGGGAAGGCCTCCAGAGGGGAGATGGCTGCTGGGTCAGAAGGGAGAAGGAGGCCAGAGGTACTGACTCAAATAAGAACAAGGGTATATGTATTTTCTACTTTTGCTCCTGCTGTGAAGAGACTGGGCTTGAGGAGGAATTTTGCTCTTTTGATAAAGAAAGAAATGTGATAAAAACTGTTAGTGTGGCTGCATATAAAAAAGGCTTGGACAGGTTCCTGGAGGAAAAGTCCAAAAACCATTATTAAGGTAGAGTTGCAGAAATCCACTGCTTATCCCTGGTTTAAGCAGCATGGATCTTCCCAAGGTACTTGTTACCTGAATTGGCTACTGTCAGAAACAGGATACTGGGTCTGATGGACCTTGATCCAATATGGCAAATGTTATGTTCATATGTTCTTAACTCTTTGTTGGAAGTGTTGATTTTAAACATGCTATGCAGGCATGTTCCTATTGTGAAAGGAAAGATCACATTGTCAAAGACTGTCACTGCCTTGAAGATGAAGATTGGGAATGCATCTTATATTAAAAATGGGGGCATAATCTAATAGAGATGTGAATCAGAACTGGTATCGGTTCTGATTCCGGTTCTGATTCACATCATGAAATTTTTTTTTTGCAGTCCGATCGGGGTTTTTTTTTTTTATCGGCTGCGCCCGAGCCGATAACCAAAAAATACAGCCAACTCTTTAAAATGAGTTTGTTAGTATCCCCCCACCCTCCGGACCCCCCCCCCCCAAACTTTTTAAATACCTGGTGGTCCAGCGGGGGTCCCGGGAGCATTCTCCCACACTCGGGCCATTGGCTGCCAGTAAACAAAATGGCGCCGATGGCCCTTTGCCCTTAGCATGTGATAGGGTATCCATGCCATTGGTCGGTCCCTGTCATATGGTAGGAGCAATGGACGGCCGGCGCCATCTTTAAAAATGGCGCGGACCATCCAGTGCACTTACCATGTGACAGGGGCCGACCAATGGCACCGATAGCCCCTGTCACATGGTAAGAGCAAAGAGCCATTGGCGCCATTTTGATTAGTGGCAGCCGACAGCCCAAGCACAGGAGAATGCTCCAAGAACCCCCGCTGGACCACCAGGTATTTAAAAATTGGGGGGGGGAGGGTCCAGAGGGTGGGGGGATACTAACAAACATTTTAAAGGGTCAGGTTGTGTTTTTAGGTTGTGTCCTTTCTTCCCGCCCCCCCCCCCCCCCTCCATAACAATAAGAAAACCCACTAAATTAATCGTGGGGTTTCCTATCGCTATCGGAGACCCCCGATATCTGATGATATTGAAAATATCGGACGATATTTTCAATCGTCAGATAAACGATTCACATCCCTATAATCTAACAAAAGTTCATAGCTGTAACTTTGTGGATATCTCCTGGTTGGGACTTAAGGACTTTGTGATTCCCATTGAGCTGGATGAGATTTCTACTCAAGCTTTGGTAGATTCAGGTCATGGAAAGATTGTTATCAGTAAGGAGCTAGCCCAGAGGGGTAATATTAATTACAATAAAATGGTGACTCTCGCCTGCATATATGGTGACCAGCAACAGTACCCAACTAGTTAAGTTTTACTGATGACTTTGGTGGGGCAAACAAATATAGACGTGGGAATACTTCCCACATTTCCATACCCCATGTTTTTGGGTCATGATTATCCCTAGTTTTGGAAGCCAGTTAACGGACAATCAGGCCAAGCCAGACTCCATTGAGACATCTCCTCTGAAAGCCTCTTCATGGGATGTCACAAATGTGTACTGCACAGAGTTGAAGATATTAGGACCACAGAGACAGTGCTTTAGAAGGAAGTCTGAGAAGTCCCAGTGTTCAGGGACTACCAGGGACTTTACTGTTTCAACTTTCATGGTAACGTATCAAGGGAAACTGTGGGTATTCCAAGAACCCTTATCTAATTCTCAAAAAGGATGGGGGAGGGTAACACTGGAGATGTTAAGCAAGCCCCATTCAAAAGTAGTTCCCTTGAGGATGACCAGATGCAGGTACAGATGTGGGAGGGAAAGGTACTTTCTGGCCTTGGAAGCCTATACTGACCTTACCCTCTGCTAGGAAAAAGCAATGGTCAGTCCCAGGTTAGGGTGGGAAAGGAAAATAGGAATGGTGATTTACTTTCCTGGGAGTTAACCCAGGTAGAGGCAGATGATCGACCTGACAAGGTCAAGTTGAGGGGGAAGGGTATATAAAGGAGTGTATTTGACCTTAAATGTCCAAGACTTAACATTCAGCTTGGTTCACGTTAAGACAGCTCACAAGGGAATCCTGGCTTCAGGGCCTTTCTTTACGGAGAGGGATATGATGACAGGTTCCAGAGAGGATAGGGGACCCAGACGAGAGTACGAGAAAGCAAGTGTTATGCTAAAACTATTTTTTTGTAACTGCTACATTTCTGTTTCCAGCACTGCTGAGGAAAGCAGTTTTCTGTTTGTTAATTTGCATGTAAATAATAAAAGTCTGTAGAAGAATAGCTGGAGTTCAAATTGCTCTGTCCTCCGGCATGCCAAAGACTGCTCATACTATGTTACAGTGGTTCTACTAATTTTGAAAGTGGTCTTACACTTGAGCTGTTTCAAATTACCAACAAAAAGCACTACTAGATGTATACAGTGCTGAACTCATTTGCAGCTTTTACAATACATGGCTGCTAACCCCTTGGAAAATATAACGGATTAGTATATTGGCCTTCAAGTTTTCTATAGCTTTAAATTGTCACTATTAAAGGTGAGGTCTTTGTATTATAAATTACAGCACTTAGAATTTTAAAGTTATGCAAGCTCAGAAATGGGAACGCTAGGACAGCCAGTTTCAGAATAAATCTGATTGGCTGGAATTGAGAGACACAAATACAAGGTAATCCCTAGAAAGAAAAGTAACTACTTCCTCTGATCCATTCAGGGGTATCTTATCTTTTTATGAATGCTAGACTTCTAAACCAATCATCTAGCCCAAAACAATTTCTGTGCCTTTAAAGATGGAATTAGTGGGCAGTATGGTGTTAGTGCTCACTGAGTAAGTAGGAAGTTGGCTGAATTCTGTTCTTGGTGATAAGAGAGGAAGCAAGATTTGTGCTGTGCTGCGTTCCAGTGAGTAGTTTTTGTGTGGCAGCGAGTAATTATAAGCTGCTCTGAGAAAAGTAATTGGTAGTGTTGAGTCAAAGTCAGACTGTAATTAATTGTGAAGCATCCCAATAATATTACCCTGAGGGCACCTGCCTAATAGGGCTTGTAATCCATAATTAAATTAGAACAGAATTAATAGCATTTTTTTTTAATTTTTTTGTTTATTTTATGCAGTTATTAGTCACTGCACACACTAGACAGAGGGACAGATTGCAGGAGAAATCACATGAATAGATCTGCATAGTTATTTTATTAAAGAAACATAGAAACATGACAGCAGAAAAAGACCATATGGCCCATCTAGTCTCCCTATAGTCTAATTTATCCAGCCTTACAGTACCGATTACTTCCTCAGAGAGCCCCCTGTATTTATCCTGTGCTTTCCTGAATTCAGATGTTTTTCTCTCCACCACCTCCACTGGAAGACCATTCCATGCATCCACCGTCCTCTCTGTAAAGAAATATTTCCTAAGATTACTCCTGAATCTACTCCCTTTTGTTCTCATTCTTTGAACCGTTGTTCTAGAGCCTTTCTATTGAAAGAGGTTAACCTTTGAGATATTTAAATGTCTCTATCATATCTCCCCTATCTTGCTTTTCCTCTAGAATACACATGTTTAGATATTTAAGTCTATCCTCATATGCTTTAGAGTGAAGACTACTGGACATTTTAGTAGCCACTTTCTGGACCGACTCCAACTAGATTATATCTTTTGAAGATACGGTCTCCAGAATTGTACACAGTGTTCCAAATGAGGTCTCACCAGGGACCTATACAGTGGCAATATCATCTCTCTTTTTCTGCTGACCATTCCTCTTCCTATACAGCCAAGCAGCTTTCTGGGTTTTACTGTTGCTTTATCCACCTGTTTAGCCACATTAAAATCATCAGATTGAATCATCCACAGATTCTACACTTCTTTCGTGCTTAGAAGAATTTTACCTCCAATATTGTATCTCTCCCTTGGGATTTTTCATCCTAAGTGCATTACTCTGCATTTTTTAGCATTAAATCTTAGCTTCCAGTCTCTAGACCATTCCTTGAGCTTCACTAGATCCCGCCTCATGTTTTCCACACCTGCCTGGCTGCCCACCCTCTTGCAGGTTTTGATATCATCGGCAAAAAGACAACACACTGGCTCCCCTAAACATATATACACACACTCAGGCAGACAAACAGACACAGATACAGGCACTCACACAGACACACCCCACACAGGCAGAGGAACCCACCCACTCACACAGGAGTGCACACAAGCACACAGGAGCAAATGTGCGCATGCTGTCGCGGGCACCTCTGGAGTTCTCACCAGCGAGATGTGGTTCCTTCACTCACAGGGCTGTCATCCCTCTAGGCATCGCTGCAAGGCTGAAACGGCTGGGCTCTGCTGCAAATTCAGACGTTCTGGCAATTCTTTAAAACAGTTTAGGAGTCAACCTGTTGAATGAGGTTTCCCATTCTGTCTCTGACTGGCCCTCCTCCAGTCAGGTATTTTTCCTGTGCTCTCACCGAGATGCAATTCTCAGTTCTTCCCCCTCCTCCACTGAGGAAGGATTCACAAACAAACATATAATAGTTTATCAAAAATCCAGGTCTTTTTGTTTCGTTCCTAAGATTGTGCAAAAATTGCAATTCACTATTGCCTCTGCACTGAAACCGAAATGTCTGTAGTCAGGCTTCTAACCTTGCACTGACTACCCAGCGTGGGGATCCAGCATCAACTCACCCCTTCTCCCCTATAGTTGTGCTCCCCGTCCTGTCTCACCTCTATCTCTTGCGGTAATCAACCTTGTCCTCCTTGTAAGTGTGTAGTGAAACCAGGTAACACCAATGCTGCAGGACACACTCACTCCGTCTCCATGTCAGACGCAGAGGAATCCTCGGAAGGCAGCTCCCAGTCCATCTCCTCCTCACTCTCCATGCTACTGCTCTCTGAGCTTTCTTCCTCACTCCTGGACACACCCTCTGCTTCCCACAGCATGCTCTCAGCTGCCTCTAATTCCTCCAGATTACCCTCGGCCTTCACCTCAGCCTCCTTCTGGTTAGGAGCCTTCCCCTGCCGCTCTGGGATTCTGGGAACTGTAGTCCACACAGGGTGTCTTCACGCCCCCTGCTGTTTCCCCTTGGTATCTTTGGACCACTGCTGAACGGGGACCTGTAGAATATCCTGCCGTGCTAGGAGTTTGTCACTCTTCTCCTGACAATGCGCGCACACACACACACACACACACAAACACAAAAGTTGTTATAGATCAGACGATCTGAGTAACATGGGTGCTGTGCACTGATATGCTCTATCTGTGAACCCCTGTGTGCTCTCACAGACAGGAACAGGCAGGTATAGGCACACACACACACACATAAGCATACACACATAGGCATGCAACCATAGGCATACATAAGCTCGCACAAGCTTACGCAAGTATGCACAAGCATACACAAACTCACACAAGCACACACAAGCTCGCACACACATACACACACACAGGGACATGCACTAACAGACACATACACATACAGAAACATACATGCAGAGACACAGGAATAGGCACTCCTATAGACACAGGTACAGACATATACATATAAGAACATAAGAACATGCCGTACTGAGTCAGACCAAGGGTCCATCAAGCCCAGCATCCTGTTTCCAACAGTGGCCAATGCAGGCCATAAGAACCTGCAAGTACCCAAAAACTAAGTCGGTTCCATGTTACTATTGCTAGTAATAGCAGTGGCTATTTTCTAAGTCAACTTAATTAATAGCAGGTAATGGACTTCTCCTCCAAGAACTTATTCAATCCTTTTTTAAACACAGCTATACTAACTGCACTAACCACATCCTCTGGCAACAAATTCCAGAGTTTAATTGTGCATTGAGTAAAAAAGAACTTTCTTCGATTAGTTTTAAATGTGCCACATGCTAACTTCATGGAGTGCCCCCTAGTCTTTCTATTATCTGAAAGAGTAAATAACCGATTCACATCTACCCGTTCTACAAGGAGACACATACACACACAAAAAGGCACAAGCACACATACACGCACACACACACACAGGTAGATGTAGTAACACACACACATAGGCACAGGCAGACATACAGACACAAGTAAGGCACTCATTCACCCAAACGCACACACAGGCGGGCACACACATATACATACACACAGAGGCACAAAAGCAACCCTCACCCGCCCCCCCCCCCCCCACCACACACACACACACACACACAGGCACAGGCAGTCACCTCTATCCCCACACACAGGCAAAGTCCCAAAAAACCATAAACACACATGTCCTCACACAGGTACACACACACACAGGCTGTTATAGATCAGATTACCTGAGCAACTTCAGGCACTTTTTGCTTATATATATTAAGGATGTGCAGGAGAAAAAAATGTGTTTTCATTTTTGGTTCATTTTCGGGAGATTTTTCTTCCACAAATTGTTTTGTGGATTGTATGATTCGTTTTCATTCGTAAGAAAAAAACAAATCAAATTAACTATTAAAAAAAAACCCAAAACGCCCAAAAAATGAAAATGAGTCCTCCCTGGGCATCCCATCCGCACACCTGAAAAAATGCCAGTGCCAGGATCCCCCCTGGTCCGGTGGAAATCTGCCGGCTTCAGCTTTGAGTAGGATGAGGTCTTGGTGACCTCATCCTACTCAAGGCCAAGGACTCAGTCTGACACGGAGGCTAGGTCCCTACAGCTGGGCCTCGGCCTACGCCAGGAACAAGATCGAAATCTGATGCCACGATCCAACTTGGAGGCCGATTCCTGATGCCAAGGTCTCAACGTAGGCCAGGGCCTGATGCCTGGACCTTGGCCCATACCCAGGTCCGATTCCATGACCTGACCCAGAGGCTGGATCCAGATGCTGAGGCCTCAGCCTAAGCCATGTCATGGACCCAGGCCCAATACCAATACCTGGCCTGGAAGCCGGGTCCTGATGCCAGTGCCTCAACCCAGACCCAGGCCCAATGCCGTGCACCAACCTGTAGATGGGGTCCTGATGCTGGAGCCTCAGTCTAGTCCAAGGCCTGGGCCCAGGCCCGATATTGTGACCTGACCTGGAGGCAGGGTCGAGTCACCGAGGCCTCGCCCCATACCCAGGCCCGATGCCATGATCCAAATTGGAGGCCAGGTCCTGATGCCATGTCCTCGGCCTAGGCTGGCGTATGGACCCAGGCCCAATGCCATGACTCAACTCTGAGCTGGGTCCTGATACCAGGGCCCTGGCCTAAGCAGGGCCCAGGCCCAACACCACAACCCAACCCAGAGGCCATGTCCCAATACTGGGGCCAAGGGCCAGACCCAGGACTGACACCGTGACCTGACACGAAGGCCTGGTCCTGATGCCAGGGCATAGGCTGGACCCAGGCCCAACACCAAAGGTATAGAGTCCATCAAGCTAGGGCGAGAGAACATTGTAGAAATATCATCTTTGTGAGACTTTCCTCTCCAAATGACATCAAATCTTCAATGAGGTGTACTGTGCTGTTTGTACAACTCACTCTGCATGTAAAACTGGCCCCAAAACCCTAAACCACCACCAAAACCAGCTAGCCCTCCTATAGTAATATAAATAGTGAATGCTATGAGGGTCTTATAAAGTTTATCTCTCTTTTTCTCAGCAAAGATGTACTGAATACATTTATCCAGCTAACTTAGCTATCCAGGCTGTGTCTGAATATAGACCTCTATTACTAGAAAATATAGCTTCATATTCTATGTAGCAGCCACAATGCAGATACTCTGACCACACTGTTTTTTAGTAATGCTACCAAAAAGCAATTCAGACTAGGGAATTGCTAACATTTTCTCCTGTACATACATTTTTATACCCCTGAATGTTATGTAATAGAGGTAGTAGTTGACAGCAGGATAGCCAATGATACACACAAGGGGTAGATTTTAAAAAAACTATGCCCGCACGTACTTTTGTTCATGCACCAGGCGCAAACAAGAGTACGCCGGATTTTAATAGATACTCGTGTAGCCGCGCGTATCCTTTAAAATCTGGGGTCAGCGCACGCAAGGTTGTGCAAAATCGGCAGCACGCGCGCGCCGAGCCGCACAGCCTGCCTCCGTTCCCTCCGAGGCCACTCTGAAATCGGAGCGGCCTCAGAAGGAACTTTCCTTCCACCCCCCCCCCCGCACCTTCCCCTCCCTTCCCCTACCTAACCCACCTCCCCAGCCCTATCTAAACCCCCCTACCTTTGTTTGACAAGTTATGCCTGCCCAAGGCAGGCGTAACTCATGTGCGCCAGCCGCGCGATTCCCCGGCCTGGGAGCAGTTCCGGAGGCCTCAGCCACGCCCCCGAAACACCTCTGGGTAGGAACCATGCCCCGCGGCCCCACCCCCGGATGACATGCCGCCGCGACACGCCCCCTACATGCCCCCCCAGGAAAGCCCCGGGACTTACGTGCATCCCGGGGCTTGCGCGTGCCGCCGAGCCTATTCAACATAGACTCGGCGCGTGCAGGGGGAATGTGGGGCAGGTTTTCAGGGGGTACACGTGTATCTTATGCGTGTACCCCTTTGAAAATCTGACCCAAGGAAAGCTGCTTTTGAATGTCCTCCTTTTGGTTCTTGAAATCTGCACTTGTATGGGAAAATGCATGGATAGAGCCTCAAAGTTTATTTCAAATATCTTTATTTGTTATAACCTCCTTAATGATCTCTACTAGTATCCATCACTAAGAAGTGTATGAAAGGTTCATTTAAGCAGGAAAATGTAGGTATTATAACTGATTTATAGTGAATATTTGAAGGTAGTTTCATGAATCCATTTTAAGATTGATTATTGATTATGTAAGTGCTTGCATTCTACAAATAACATCCAAGAAAGATGATGAGATTAAGATCTTAACACTGTCTCCAGAAAGGATTCATTCTTTACAATGGTTTTCTTGTAGTTTTGTAAGAGAATAGATTAATGATGTGCCATTTTCTGCTCTTGATACAATCTTTGTGTAGAGAATGAAAAAATAAATAAAGCCAACACAAATATATGAACATTCTGTAATAAATCACTCTTGTCACAAACACTCTGGAAATAAGAGCAGATAGCATCATATCACATTTTAGCACATTTTCACCATTTGGTTATTATGACAAATAAAGTGATTTTAATAAAGGAAAACAGCTGCATAAGATAAGGGGAGGAGAAAATGGAGGCCAGTATTCCAGCATGTTGAGTTCTCCAGGGTATTGCATGGTGAATATTACAGTATATGTTCCAGTTATGAACCAGTCCACAATGGGTTAATCAGCCATACATTTCTATTCATATCTTAGAACCCTCAACCCCGAATATGTTTAGTTCAGCTCAGGGTAGGCAGGCATATCTCTAAAACGTTATTAACCTTGTATGCAGACTCCAGTCTACCATGACAAACGTCACATAGTAATCTGGAGAACTCAACATGCTGGAACACCGTTCTTCATATTCCCTTTATTTTATAAAGCTACTAGCGGTACCCGGCCACGTGTTGCAGTGGCAGAGTCAGGTTCTTTACCCTCCCTCCCCCTTCCCCTTTCTCATTTACCTCAGTCACTCATCCTCCTCCCCCTTGGTCACTCACCCCCCCCTTCCCTTCCCTTTCCCCACTCCAACTCTCTCCCCTCACACTCACCTCTCCCCTCATTTTCCCTCCCCTGACACTCACCTCCCCCCTCATTCTCCCTCCCCTCACTGTCACCTCCCCCCGCCTACTGCCTACCCTTCAGATCAGAAAACCTTTGTCTTTCTATTTCTGTGGGAACCCCCCCCCCCACCCTCCTGCCCCCTCCCAAGACCTGGGAAATTAAAATTGTTGGTGCTACATGCGGTCTGTCCCTGGGCGTTTGTGCAAGTTACGTAGCCAAATAGGGGAGTGCCTAACCAAATATGCACTTCCAAATTTGTTTTGTGGTCTGGGGAGGGCTATTTTGCTGCATTCCCGAGATCGTGCAAGTTTAGTGTATGTATTTGTGTGTGAACCTCCCCCTTCCCCCAAAAAACAACCCTATGAGAAAAGTTCTCTTAAACTAACCACCCCACACTCTCCTGTCCCCCTCCCCCAGCCCTGCGAAAAACAGTAGCCCACCCCCCTGCCCCCCCCCCCCAGAGTTGCTGAATGAATGAAACCTGCCCCCCCTCGTGACCCCTCCCCAAGATGTTCGCAATAAATTCATTACCACCCCCCACCCTCCAGACCCCCCGAGACCTGATAAAAATGTCAGTCGGTGGAGTGGGCGTTCAGGAGCAGTCCGGGAGCGATGTATTGGCATTGGCCCGTCGGCTGCAAGCACTGAAACGGGTTCCGACAGCCCTTTGCCCTTACTATGTCAGTGGGGTGGAGCAATGGCAACGATAGGTCCTCTGTCATAGTAAGGGCAAAGGTCCGCCGGCTGCCAGTCCTGAAAATGGCGCCGAGGGGCCCTCGCCCTTACTATGTCACATGGGCTACTGCCGCCATTGGTGTCCCCGAGTGGCATAGTAAGGGAAAGGGCCGTTGGCGCCATGTTGATTGCTGGCAGCCGACGCCCGTAGTGCAGGAGATGTGTCCCGGACCAGTCCTGGCCCCCCGCTGAGCCACCCGGACTTCTGTCAGGTTTTGTGTGTGTTGTGAGGGCCTGGGAAGTAAATAAATTTGGCATGTGTGTGGGGGTGTGAGGAGGGTGGATTTGTGTGTGTTGGGAGGCTGTGGGAAGTAAATCAATTTGGCATGTGTGTGGGGGGTGTGAGGAGGGTGGTGGGTGTATTTTATCTGTAAAGGAAATAGTTATCTTCCGGCGAAAAAAGTGCGCGAATGTGTTAAAATGGAAGTGAAACGTGGACCTGGACTGGCAAAATGATTAGTGTAGCGTGTGTTAGTATAAGGTGTAACAGATGGCGCTTACGTCCAGCAGATGTCACTGTTTTCTCGAAAAAAATTTTAAACCTATTTTACCTGTCACAGGTGTGACATATCTGTAATGTAAGTACAGAAGAACCTTCCTGTATGCGAAATGAAGGTTGTGTCCAAATCTGAAAGCAATCGGTTCAGTGGTTTATGAGACTAGCGATTTTGTCCAAACTATTTAACATTTTTATTTATATAGATTTTCCTTCATTAAAATATTTTCCTTTTTTTGCCACAATAATGAAACAGTGAAGATAATAACCTCCTCTGGCCAGCTAAAAATGTGCATGATCTTCCATACTATATGTATTTTTAGCCAGGCTGTGAAGAGGCATTCCCGTAGGTGTGTTTAGATTGTGGGAGGAGAAGAGTGCACATATGTGATATTTTCAAATGAGTACTAGTGTGACAGAGCTTCCACTGCATCTTTAGAAGAGAGAGGAAACCAGGGACTTTCTTGTTATCTTCCTATAAGGGCAGTACTACATCAACAACTTTCCTATTTTGTATGTCACAACACATCAGGAGTCTGTACAGTCATCGTTGTGGCATGCAAAATTGTCTAAAAAAAAAGGGTATCCATTTCATTATAAAAGTACTTGATAAAATCCTTCCCATACAGAGGACTAGTTGTTTTTTACATCATAGTAACCAGACCGATCTACTTACCTACCGTGCATCATAGACAACAGTGTAGAAGACAAAATATTCAACTCATGGTATTCTTGGCAACAAGGAATGGCCTTGTCCACAGCAAACCAAAGATATTAGCAACAAGAAATCAGGAAAACCATTTTGTTATTCAACTTGTAATAACTTTTCAAGATACTCCTGGTTTCTGTTTCATGAAGCACGGTTGTTTTCGACAGATGCAGAATGAAACTTCATAAGTGCATGCCTGCAGGAAAACATGAAAGTCTAATTTCTCCTTACACATAAATATAGAAATGTGATAGCAGAAAAAGACCATACAGCTATCTAGTCTGCCCTTCCAGACCAGCTGTTTAGCTTTACAATCCCTATCACTCCTCAGAGATCCCTGGGCTTGTTCAGTGCTGTCTTGAATTCAGCTACTGTCCTTGTCTCCATCACCTCCACTGGGAGATTGCTGTTCCTTGAAGCCACCACCCTATCTATAAAGAAATGTCCTTAGATTACTCTTGCCTTTCACCCTTTTTCCAGGACCTCGTTTCCATTGAAAGAAGCCCACCTCTTGTACATTGATACCTTGGAGGCATTTAAATGTCTCTATTACACTCTGCTTTTCATCTGAGGTATGCATGTTTAGACCTTTAAGTCTATCCCCATATACAGTTCTTAACCATTTTAGTAGCCACTCTCTGGACAAACTCCATCTGGTTTATGTACTTTTGAAGGTGCAGTCTCCAGAATTGTACAAATGAGGCTTCGCCAGGGATCTATACAGGGGCAATTCCGTCTTCTTTTTTCTGTCGATCATTCCTCTCCCTACGCACCCGAGCATATTTCTGGCTTATGCTTTCACTGTTATCCATCTGTTTGGCCACCTTGAGATCATCAGATATGATCACCTGCATATCTCGCTCTTTTTTTGTCATAGAAGAATTTCACCACTTTTACTGTACCTTGGGCTTTTTAGCCCAAATGCTTGACGCTGCATTTTTTAGCATTAAGTCATAGCTGCCAGACTCTGGACCATTTCTCAAGCTTTTCTGGATGTCTCCTCATATTTTCCACCCCTTTCTGAGTGTCTGCCCTTTTTCAGATGTTGACATCATTTGCACAAAGTCAAAGCTTTCCCGACAGTCCTTCCACAGTATCGTTTACAAAAATGTTGAAAAGAACTTCATTGCCTCTACCCTTTATCGCTTCCCAGTTAACCCATTTCTAACTCAGGCAGTAACTTTAAGGCCCATACCAAGGGCACATAGTTTATATGTTGTTTATGTGGAACCATGTCAAAGGCTTACTGAAATCCAAGTATACAACATCTAGAACTCTCCCTTCATGTAACTTTCTGATTATCCAGTCAAAGAAATTGGTTAGCTTCATCTGACAAAACTTATCTCTGGTAAAAACCAAGCTGTCTGAGATCCTGTAATTCACTGGATTACAGACACTGCACTGTTTTCTATTTTAGCAACTGTAACCCTTCCCTTCAGAGGGGCATTTCCTCTAAGGTTACACAAAAGAGTATCTTTCTCTCAGGGCTGTCTTTCCTGCCACTGAACCCTTCCTGATTCTGGTACCCCAGGGATGAGTCCCTTCTATGGTGGGGAACTGATGTTTATGGCCCAGGTGGTGAGGTGAATCCTTTGGCAGTGTGCAGGTGAGGTGATATTAGGACAGATAATGCAGGACACAAGTCTGGGTTTTCAACTAATAACTTTTACTGAGCTCTTCAAAAGGATAATCAATGTCCCATTTCAACAAATAATATTACAGATGAGGGTCCTGTACTTTCGGTGTCAGCGTTGACAATTAAGGTTCCTTTGGCCCCTAACTCTCCTGAACTGAGAGTGTCAGCATCCCAGACTCTTGGGAAAATCCTACACAGTGAGGGAGATACCCTTAGAATTTTACACAATCCTAACTGAATTACAGTTGACTTCAAACTACGGCCCAGCCTGCGCCTGCTTTCCCAAAGGAAGATCCTGTGGAGGGTCTTCGAGATTCTTCTTCTTTTGCCTGACTCCTTTACATTACCTCTCAGTGGGGGAGGCCTGAGATGGAACTTCAGGTTATGCGAATGCAACTCCAGTCCCTAAAGGAGGAGGGGTGGCAAACAAAACTTCCTTAACCAAAATCTGAATCAAAGTTACTAACAGCAAAAACCTTCCAATCTGAAGCAAAGCCTCTGTAACTCTCAGGGTAGCTCCACACTGACAGGGAGTGCCTGGCAGAGATTCCCCTTTGCAAAAACATACCTAATGAAGGGTATAGGCCTCAGTTAGGCAGGAATCAAATAGAAATCCTTCCTTTTCAGGAGCTAAACAAAACAAAACAAACAAAAAAAAAAAACCCACCCACACCTCTCTTAACCCCCTAGTTATTAACAAAGTCCATCCACTCAAGCTACCTAGAGGAGGAGCTAGAAAGTGGTAATCCTTGTAGATGATTTGAGGGTGACTAGGGAGATCTAGTGGATAACCCATGAGGTGCCAAATCCTCCCTCCCCAAAAAAACAAAATTTGTGAAACCTGGTATATCACGTATACAGAGTAACAAATGTTGAGGTAGTTCAGAGCCCTTTAACCTTTAGAAAGAGTAAGTGATGTAATTACCAGGTCTCACCACTTGGGGCGTACTAACCCAAGGGAGGCTACACCCAGCATCGACCTGAGATATAAAATTTTAGTATAAACATTGAAAACATTTAATATAATAAAATACATATTTACTAAAATCCTCCCACTGTTCTCCATTTGGGAGAACTCCACCCCTGTAAGTTATCAGCCATGCAATCACATGACATTTTAGTATAGCAGTGGGAACCACCATAAAATAGCATATCAACTTAATACCATTACTTCAGGTGAGTTTCCTGGAGGAAAACTCAAAAACAACAGGCATACAAGCCTTTTCCACTCAAAATAGCAGTGGGAAACAATGGGTCTCATGCCCTTTCCGCCTTCTAGCTGCAAGGCTCACCCATGGCATAGGAGGAATCAGTCCCAGCCAGGATGACACCCCATTCCAGTAACGGGGAACACTAGTAAAAAATTACCATTTACTCCAATTGGTATCCCAGTGGGGAATACCAACACTTGTAAAACATTGAACCATTATAATGCAGTACATTGCTTTATACCAATATAGACCACCAATGGGAAGGTTTCTGCTTCTATGACCATTGCTTTACTTCCTCATACATATCCTGTGAAAGGAAAATTACTTTTTACAAGGGACACAGGACACAGGAACAGGACATCTGCACATCCATCTAAAAAGGAAAAATAAGTTAAATTTGGAACCAGGAGGGTTCCAGCTGAAAACATAAGGTTAACAATTGATAAAAGAATCACGAACACCACTTTTTATGCATTTTTAGTTGATTTTTATATTTTTTATAGAAGGTTTTTCTTGGGTTTCTATAATAACAGGAACTTCATTTCAGAACAGAAACAATGGGAAACTCCCTCACTACATGGAAGTAAACAGTAATTCAAGCTCTTCCCAAGAGGGCATTAACATTGTCCATAGGAGCATAAATGATCTCCAGTTCTACAGGCCACTGGCTTGTGTCATCTCCTTACAGGAAACATCCTCTAGGAAGCCAGTTCACCCTCATATGGAGGGCAAGCTAACAGTCTCTGTTTTTCTTAACTGAACTTCAACCAACTTACCCAGGCTACTAGAACTGGGACTGGAACTAGAAAAAAAGGAACGGAAACATACAACACATAAAGAGAAAATGGAAGTCCTTATGCAGGAACATACAGTTTATTTCTTCACCCCTCCCTATAGGGAAATCAGGGTGTAACGTCTTTACCCTCCTTCTTTTGGGGTGGCTTGGTGAGGTTGTAATGATTCGGGCTGGACTTCTTAATTGTGACTCCATTGGGAAGCAAACAATTTATGGAGTGAGGACTTTGTTCCCCACTGCACATGTGGTACACCACAGTTTGTTATACATGTTCTTTCCCAGCTTCATCTCTGTGATTTTCCGGTCCAGGGATCTCCTGTAATCTGGATATTCCCGGATCAGATGAGGTCCTTTTAAGTCCTTCACAATGCTCCCATCTGCATGGTTTACCAGCCAAGCTTCTCTATTTTCTTAAACATAGTTCATTACATATACTAGCACGAAAGGGTATTGCAATCCAAAAATGCTTTGAATCTTTCTTACCAGAATTCTTTCTCCATGGGACACCTTGTATAAGTAATTCCTTTCTCCAAAGAGGCTGGGTACCACCCAGGACTGGTCCTGTACTGCAATGGGCAGTGGCTGATCAGGTAGGTCATCATCAATTAAGGATTCTGGAGTTCCAGATGCAATGTTGAACCCAGAGGGGAATAGCACCCCGCTCCCGGGTACTGGAGATTCACACTGATATTGAACAGAAGCGGTCCCAACACTGATCCTTATGTCACTCCACTTAACACTGTTCTCTCTCAGAGTAGGTTCCATTTACCATTACACTCTCTCTGTCTCCTATCAGTCAACAGTTTCTAATCAACGCCAGCACTCACTCCCAAGCTTATCATTTTATTCACAAGCCTCCTATGTGTGACCATATCAAAAGCTTTGCTGAAACCCAAGTAGATCACATCTAGTACTCTGCCTTGTTTCAATTCTCAGGAAAACAAAGAGAGATAGATGCTTTGATCTTTTTCAAATATTTATTAAAGTAGAGATGTGTTCTTTAAGAATGCCCGACTCAGGCCGAGTTTCGCAGCTCATCAGCCACTGCCTCAGGGCAGCCAGCTGTTTTGCATCGCTGATTTACAGTAATTTGTTCCTTGATGATTCCACACCATTTTAATTCATTCGAGACTCTTGATTATCTAAGCCCCTGAGGCAGCGGCTGTTGAGCTGCGAAACTCGGCCTGAGTCAGACATTCTTAAAGAACACATCTCTAATTTAATAAATATTTGAAAAAGATCAAGGCATCTATCTCTCTTTGTTTTCCTGACGGCTATTATAGATCACCTACCTCTTTGCTTTTTGGGTTGATCCAATTCTCGTCACCCAATCAAAATAGTAATTTAAATTTGTCTGACAGGACCTTCCTCTGGTGAATCTATGCTGACTTGGGATATGCAGCCTACTGGATTTTAGGTAGTTCATTATCCTTTCCTTCAACAGAGTCTCCATTAAATTCCTACCACCAAAGTGAGGCTAACCAGCCTATAGTTTCTGGCCTCCTCACTGCTATCACTCTTGAGAAACAAAACTACCATTGCTCTTGTCCAATCCTGTGGCAACACTCCCATTTCCAGGAATCTATTGAACAGATCCTTCAGCTGACCCGCCAGCACATCTCTGAGCTCTCTCAGTATCCTGGGGTGTATTTCATCTGGCCCCATGACTTTGTCCACTTTCAGTTTGCCTAGCTCCTCTCATACATTCTTTTCTGTAAATGGAGTTTTGTCTACTCCATCCCCATCTACGGTCTTGTTAATCAGCAACGGGCCTTCTATAGGGTCTTCTTTAGTGAATATCAAATGAAATATTTGCTTAATATTTCTACCATTTTATCACTACTCTCCAAACATTGTTCCTTGTCACCTTTCAATTTCACTATACAATTTCTGACCTCCCTTCTTTCACTGATATATCTGAAAAATGTTTTGTCTCCTCACTTTACCTCTTTGGCCACCCTTTCTTCCACGACTTTTTGTTTTCCTTAATTCTTTCTTCATCTCCCTCAGTTTTAACAGATATTCTTCCCTGTGTTCCTTCTTTGGAATCTTTTATTCTTCTTGAATGCTGTTCTTTTTGCCTTTAATTTTTTAGCCACTTCCTTAGAGAACCAGATTGGTTTCCTTTTCCTCTTACTCATTTACTTTTCTAACATACACATTTGTTGCCTTTGTAATAGCTTCTTTTAACTTGGCCCACTGTTGTTTCACCTCACCCATTTTCTTCCAGTTATCCCTACAGGTACATCCCCATTTCAACAAAGTCTGTATTTTTGAAATTCAAAACTTTGGTCTTCGTGTGTCTTCAATGCGTCTTGCTCCGCTTCAGTAATCAGCTAAACCTGAAGACAGAAGTAGAGCAGGGCTCAAACTGCAGCTGAAGGCTGAAGCGGAGCAAGTCTGAAGCTGTAGCTGAAGACTGAAGTGGAGCAAGGCTAAAGCCATAAAAGAGGACTGAAGCAGAGCAAGGCTGAAGCTGTAGCAAGGCTGAAGACCTGATGCAAGGATGAAGACCTGGAACAAGGCAACCTTTGGTAAGGCAAGACAAGAGTGTCTGAAGAGCCCATTTATAGGGCAGGTGGCAATGACATTATCCAAGCCCATGGCAGGCTTTTCCTGCCATGGGCCCTTTAAAGGAAATTGTGTCATGCGCACGCGCACCTAGGAAGCAGTGTCAGAGAAGCAGTGGCATCTGCTGCACCGGCAGTGTTTGGGGAGAGTGAAGTTGCTCGTGGGAACTCCCTACGAGCGGAAAGTTAACATTACTCCCTTCTCTAGGCCCTCTCCTGAGACCTCTTCAGTTCCTGAGGAGATGAATTTACCTTTTTTCCAACTAAAAGCTTGGGGGTCTTGATATGAGAACCAGAGATTCTTTGGTTTCAGGACTGGACTGAAGAACCATTCACAACTGTAGAGTTGAAGAAGGACAAGGCTGAAGGCTTGAACGAAGACAGTAACTGATTTTGATCTGCAGGTAAGAATACTCTGGTAGGAGGTCAACTTAAATCAGAACTTGACTAGGAGATGGATGTACTTAGAAGCAGCAGGTCTGGTACTTCCAGCAAGTGGTTTGGAGCAAAGTACCAAGAGATAAGGATGATATAGCACAATGCTCCCAGCAGTATGGACCCATTGGTCAGTATGTAAGGTGTTCCAGTCAATAGACAGTTTTTGGAGTAGGAGCCAAGTATAAGAGGGCTTGAGGCCTTAGACAGCACATAAAACTGAAGATCTTCTTGGTAAGATCCAATCTGCATGGTAATAGGCAAGGAAGCTATGGTCATGCAATCAGGTAGAGGTTGTCTGTAGTCAGATAAAATAACATAGGAGGTGTTTAGGCTGGTAGCAGGGCAACCACATTGGCATAGCAGTGATTTCAGGATAAAGTTGTCCCCAGCTCCGGAGTCCATTAAGGCTTAGGTCTGAACTGAGTGTTTTCCATAGGTGAGGCACACCAATATCATTAGTTGTGGAGTGGAAGCAAGAGGGCGTAATGCCACCTTCTCAACAAGGCTTCTTTTCACAGACTTTTCCGATCTCTCAGGACACCGACTGACGAAATGGTTTTGTGCTGCACAATAGAGACAGAGGTTGTGCAATCTTCACTTGCATGGGCTCTTCACAGGCCACAATTCTTGATGGCTCTGAAGCTGACTCCAGGAGAGTTAGCAGTTTAGAAGCCACAGGTGTGGTATGATTAGGCTCTTCTTTTCTCGAGCTTGTTCCTGGAATCTCAAATTTATTCAAATAGCCAGGACAATAAGTGCTTCTAGGGTTGGGGAAAGGTCCAGAGCTGCTAGTTTGTCTTTTATTCTCCCAGATATTCCTTGTCAAATAATGGTGGTTTGGCTGTCTTTGCCCCAACTGAGTTCAGAAGCTAGGGCATGAAATTCTACTGTATACTTGCTGACTGAGCAAGTGCCTTGATGAATACGAAGAATTTCTGTAGCAGCGGAAGAAAGACGACCGGGTTGGTCAAAAATCAGGCAAAACTGTTGTATGAAGTTATCCAAGTTTTGAGAAGTAAGTCATCTTGTTCCCACAAGGGAGAAGCCCAGGTGAGAGAAGGATTGTCCAACAGGGAGAGGATATATGTAATCTTGAAAAAAAAACCTCAAATTGTATCTTGCAAACATTGAGAAACCTTCTGTACCCCTTAGGATCACCACTGTATCTTGGAGGTGGTGGGAGATGAATCATGGATTCCATGGGCCATATAGTTGCTGGTGCAGGGTTCACCAGAGCTGTAACTGGGACAGTAGCCAGATATTGGGCTTGAATCATATCTAAGAGCTGGGACAAGGTCAGTAATAACCCATGGACTTCATCAAGTTGCTGCTGGGCTTGTTGCATGAACCTGTTCTGGAGACTATTTAATTTGATCTTTTGCTCCTACTTCTGGGAGGGCAAGGCAGCAATGGCCCAATGCAAGGAAATGTTCACCAAGCTCATGGCCTCAACAATATGTTGTGAACGACATGAGCATGAACCCCTCTTGCCATGACACAATTGGCACAACCTCATGAGCTGGGCCCTAGGGTTTGTGCTGGCGTGGGTGAGTGAATCTTGGCATGAGCCAGGCTATGACAGAGTCCAAGGGGCTAAGATGGAGGTATGGCTGAAGCTGCAGCTGAAGACTGAAGCGAAGCAAGGCTGAAGACCTGGAACAAGGCTACCTTTGCTGAAGCAAGGCTGGAGTGTCTGAAGAGCACTTTTATAGGGTAGCTGGCAGTGACATCATCCAAGGGAACTGCAGACTTTTCCCATCATAAGCCCTTTATAGGAAACTGTCACATGCTCACTCATATAGGAAACAGCATCGGAGGAGCATCGGTGTCTGCCATGCAACAGCAGCATTCAGAGTGAGTGAAGCTGCTCGTGTAACCTCCCCACGGGTGGTAAGTGTAATACAAACAGTTGATTGTACATCTCTACTGTCCTTAAGCCCCACAATTTTGGGTGCCATTTTATGCAACCATTTTCTTCAGAAGTGCATTTCCTTCAAGGGTACACAAAAGAATTTCTTTCTCTCGGGGATGTCTCTCCTGCCACTTAACTCCTCCTAATGCTGGTACCCCAGGGGTGAGTCCTTTCTATGGAGGGGGAGGGAAACTGGAATTTCTGATCCAGGTGGTGAGGTGAATCCTTTGGCAGTGTGCAAGTATGCAGCTGTTGCTTTACTGGGACAAATAATGCAGGACACAGGTCTGTGTGTTCAAATAATAACCTTTACTGATCTTTTCAAAAGGATAATCAATGTCCCATTTCAACAAATAATATTATAGATGAGGGTCCTGTTCTTTCTGCGTAAGTGTTGACAATTTAGGTTCTTGGAGCCCCTAACTCTCTTAAACGGAGAGTGTCAGCATCCCAGATTCTTGGGAAAATCCTATAGTGAGGGAGATCCCCTTAGTGGTTTACACAATCCTCTCTGAATTGCAGTAGACTTCAAACAACTGCTCAGCCTGCGCCTGTATCCCCAGGGGAAGATCCTGTGAAGAGTCTTTGAGATTATTCTTCTTTCACCTGACTCCTTTATGTGACCTCTCAGTGGGGGAGGCCTCAGATGGAACCAGGCCTGTGCGAATGCAGCTCCGGCCCCAAAAAAAAGGAGGGGTGGAAAGCAAACCCTCTTCAACCAAAATCTGAATCAAAGTTACTTAACAGCAAAACCCTTCCAATCTGAAGCAAAGTCTCTGTAACTCTCGGGGTAGCCCCACACTAACAGGGAGTGCCTGGCAGAGATTCCCCTTAGCAAAACACACCTAATGAGGGGCATAGGCCTCACTTAGGCAGGAACCAAAACAGAGTTCCTTCCTCTTCAGGAGCTAAACAAAAAAAAAAAAAAATACCTACACCTCTCTCAACCTCTAGTTATTACCAAGGTCCATCCACGCTTCATGGGCGACTAGGATTATACAGTGGGCAACCCATGGGGGTGCAACACAATGATTCCATTAATTTACTATCACAGAGGTCAGACTCTCTGGCTTGTAGTTCCCAGGTTCCTCCTTGATTATAACAAGTGTATGTAGATTTAAAAATGACTTCTGTACTGGGTGCACATTGAAAGATTTTAGTAGAATTTAGTGGTGTGTTAAGCATTATTGTATTTGTTGTTTTACTGTTAATAGCCTTGAGTAAGAAATTAATAAATTAAATTAAATTTCTAGGAGGTGATTTTGATAATGAGCACAGTCTGGTAAACTGATAAGCATGGGGGTAACTTGCACAGTGCAGCAGATACTGTCATAAGCTTGCTGGGCAAACTGGGTGGATCATTTGGTCCTTTTCTGCCGTCATTTCTATGTTTCTAAATAATTTTCAAAGGGAAACGCTCTGTGAAGTTTCCCTTTGAAAGTTCAGGCCAGTGTGGAAAATCAGGTACTTTGTATTTGCATGAAAGTAAGGGGGTTATTTTCTAAACCTATCGCACGTGAAAAGAGACTGTTCGCATGCGATAGCTAGATTGGGGCAGAGTCGGGGCGGCGGCAGCACCGGAAAAGGAGGAGTCAAGGCGGCATCGGGGTAGATGCTACAGAAACTTTGCTGGCGGCGATAAGGTAAGACCCCTTATCGCTGCCAGTAGCGTGTCCAATAGCACCACCTTTCACGGTGGCGCTATTGGGTGCGAAAGCCGGCAGCAATAACACCACGGTGGTGCGATTGCTGCCGGCTTTTGCAGGCCTGTCCCCCGCTTCGCCCCCACGCCCCCCCACCGAAATCCAGAAAATCCAGGCCTAAATTTGGAGATTTCAAAATAATATCTCCATGTTTACATTCCTTCCCTGACTTAACCCTGGTACTTTTTTTCCCATGGGTAAACATATGTATGCAGTGAACATTATGCGTACTTTTGCTCATAGAGGTAGATGGATAAATGCCTGTTTATCTGTACAAAAAGTTCAGAAAATGACCCTTCCATTTAGAGATGGTTGCTACAAAGTAAAGTAGTAACATGATAGATGATGGCTCATCCAATCTACCCAGTTATTTCTGTTCACATTGCTAAGGATGTACTGTATCTCAGTTTGCCAGTCATATTGGCATCCCATCGTATTCAGGGCATTTTTTGTTGTCTTCTCTTAAGTACTCAATGATTTTGGATAGATGTGCATACAATATCACCTATTTAGTTCACACCCATTCAAATCACAAAACTGTTGTCTGAACATCTAGTCTCTTAGGCCCCCCTGCATAGCCTGACTCAGCTATGTGAGTACATGCATTTCTGCTAGAAATTTAATTTTTTCCTGCACTAGCAGACTGCTGGAAAGATCTAGCTACTATTTGCATTCTATCATCCCAGCCTAGTGCAGAGGTTGTTGACCATCTAGCTTTCTAGATTCCCTCCATAACCTACCAGGGAGACCTGGCTGGATGAGTGTCTGTGTTTCAGCTAGGACATCTAGTTATTATTAATCCAGCACTGCCCTCCTGCCCACAAAAATTCCAATTTAGCAACCATCTAAATAGCTATCAAATCTAGTGAGGCTGTTTCCAGGATCCTAGGTCCGCATGGCCTTGCAGGACAAAACTCAGTGAACACTAACTTGCCAGCACTGACCCAATTAGACTGTGGAGAATTGTAGCCTGCTGTTATCAACCCAATTTTCCTATGACTTGTAGTTATGTGTCTCTTTTTTTCGCCCTTTGTTTATTCCTTATCACCTCTTCCCTTGCTTCTGCTCTTGTGATTGAGAAGGGTGCTTTGTTTGCAGTAATGCAACATTCCAACTCTAAAAAATGCCATACTGGGTTATACGAAAGATCTATCAAGCCCAGCATCCTGTCCCCAATAGTGGCCAATCCCAAAGAATAGGTCCAATCCTTGCTCATAACCAGGGATAATCAGTCGCTTCTCCAAATTCATCTGGCTAATAATGGTTTATGAACGTTTCCTCCAGTAAACTGTCCAAATTCTTTTTAAATCCAGCTAGATTCATTGCTTTCAGCACATCCTTTGGCAATAAATTCCACAATTTAATTGTATGCGGAGTAAAAAAATTCCCTTTGATTTGTTTTAAAAGTGCTACCCATTAGCTTCCTTGAATGTTCCCTAATCCAGGTATGTTGGAAAGTGTAAATAACTGTTCCCTATTTACCTGGTCCACACCACTCATGATTTTGTAGACTTCTATCATAGCATCTCTCAGCCATCTCTTCTCCAGACTGAAGAACCTTAACCTATTTAGTCTTTCCTCATAGGGGAGCCATTCCATCTTGTTACAGTCCCGGGCCATGCCCCGGCCCCTCCACCTACCTCGGGACAGGCACAGGCCGCTGGAACTGCTCTTCGGCCGTCTAGGCCCGACCTGGCTCCTGCTGTGGTGTTCCCTCCTCGAGGGAGACACCGCCGCTCCCCCGTGGCTGGCCCCACCCCCTAGGCACGTGCGCACGCGCAGGGGCTCCAAGTTTAAAGGGGCCAGTGCGGGAAAACTAAGCATAGCCCCAGGAGTGACGTCAGACGCTGCAGGGTTATTTAAACCCTGCAGCAGCCGGCTCTAGCCTTGCCTTGCAACAAGGTTCACTCGGCTTAAGAGGTTCTAGTTGCTGTTCCAGATCGCTGATCTTGTCTTCGGTTTCTGACTTCTGGTTCCTGACTCTGGCTTCCGTTCCTGGACTCCTTCTCTGCTTCCTCCCTTGGATTTGTCTTCTGCTTCTGACTCCTGACTTCCGACCTTGGCTCATCCACTGACTTCCGGCTTCAGCTTCTGTTCCTGGATTCGTCTTCGGCTTTCAAGTTCTGCTCTTTCTTTTTTGAGATGGATCAACCAAAACTGCACAAATACTCAAGGTGTGGTCGCATTATGGATCGATACAGAAGCATTATAACTTCCATTTTATTTTTCATTGCATTTCTTATAATACCTCAATTCTATTTGATTGTTTGACAACTACTGCACACTGTCCAAGGATTTTAAAGCAATGTCCCAGCATCATATAATTATAATTTGGATTCATTATTTCCTATAAGCATCACTTATCCACACTAAATTTTAGAGATGTGAATCGTGTCCTCGATCGTCTTAACGATCGATTTCGGCTGGGAGGGGGAGGGAATCGTATTGTTGCCATTTGGGGGGGTAAAATATCGTGAAAAATCGTGAAAAATCGTAAAAAATCGAAAAAACGTAAAATCGCAAAACCGGCACATTAAAACCCCCTAAAACCCACCCCCGACCCTTTAAATTAAATCCCCCACCCTCCCGAACCCCCCCCCAAATGACTTAAATAACCTGCGGGTCCAGCGGCGGTCCGGAACGGCAGCGGTCCGGAACGGGCTCCTGCTACTGAATCTTGTTGTCTTCGGCCGGCGCCATTTTCCAAAATGGTGCCGAAAATTGGCGGCGGCCATAGACGAACACGATTGGACGGCAGGAGGTCCTTCCGGACCCCCGCTGGACTTTTGGCAAGTCTTGTGGGGGTCAGGAGGCCCCCCCCAAGCTGGCAAAAAGTTCCTGGAGGTCCAGCGGGGGTCAGGGAGCGATTTCCCGCCGCGAATCGTTTTCGTACGGAAAATGGCGCCGGCAGGAGATCGACTGCAGGAGGTCGTTCAGCGAGGGTTCCGGCGCCTCGCTGAACGACCTCCTGCAGTCGATCTCCTGCCGGCGCCATTTTCCGTACGAAAACGATTCGCGGCGGGAAATCGCTCCCTGACCCCCGCTGGACCTCCAGGAACTTTTGGCCAGCTTGGGGGGGGCCTCCTGACCCCCCCCAAGACTTGCCAAAAGTCCAGCGGGGGTCCGGAAGGACCTCCTGCTGTCCAATCGTGTTCGTCTATGGCCGCCGCCATTTTTCGGCGCCATTTTGGAAAATGGCGCCGGCCGAAGACAACAAGATTCAGTAGCAGGAGCCCGTTCCGGACCGCTGCCGTTCCGGACCGCCGCTGGACCCGCAGGTTATTTAAGTCATTTGGGGGGGGGTTCGGGAGGGTGGGGGATTTAATTTAAAGGGTCGGGGGTGGGTTTTAGGGGGTTTTAGTGTGCCGGCTCACGATTCTAACGATTTATAACGATAAATCGTTAGAATCTCTATTGTATTGTGTTCCATAACGGTTTAAGACGATATTAAAATTATCGGACGATAATTTTAATCGTCCTAAAACGATTCACATCCCTACTAAATTTCATTTGCCATTTAGATGTCTAATCCCTCAGTTTTGAAAGATTCTTTTGAAACTCCTCACAATCAGCTTGTGATTTAACTACCGTACATTGAACAATTATTCTGCAAATTTGATAACCTCATTCATTACTCCCTTTTCCAAATCATTTATAAATATATTAAAAAGCACCAATCCCAGTACAGATCTCTGGGATACTAACTTGCCATAATGGGTCAGACCAAAGGTCCATTAAGTGCAGTAATTTGTTTCTAACAGTGACCAATCCAGGTCACAAGTACCTGGCAGGATCCCAAAAGCCTGACATATTCCATTCTGCTTATCCCAGTATAAGCAGTAGATTTCCTCGACCACCTTAATAATGATTTAAAGAATTTTCTTCCAGAAACATGTCCAAACATTTTTAAACCCAGCTACACCAACAGCATTTATCGCACCCTCTGCCAATGAATTCTAGAGTCCATAAGAACATAAGAAATTGCCATGCTGGGTCAGACCAAGGGTCCATCAAGTCCAGCATCCTGTTTCCAACAGAGGGCAAACCAGGCTACAAGAACCTGGCAAGTACACAAACACTAAGAAGATCCCATGCTACTTATGCCAGTAGTAGCAGAGGCCATTCCCTAAGTCAACTTGATTAATAACAGTTAATGGACTTCTCCTTCAAAAACTTATCCAAACCTTTTTTAAACCCAGCTATACTATCTACACTAACCACATCCTCTGGTAATAAATTCCAGAGCTTAATTGTGCATTGAGTGAAAAAGAATTTTCTCCGATTAGCCTTAAATGTGCTACTTGCTAACTTCATGGAATGTCCCTTAGTCCTTCTATTATCCAAAAGTGTAAATAACCGATTCACATCTACTCATTCAAGGCCTCTCATTATTTTAAAGACCTCTATCATATCCTCCCTCAGCCATCTCTTCTCCAAGCTGAACAGCCCTAGCCTCTTCAGCCTTTCCTCATAGGGGATCTGTTCCATTCCCTTTATCATTTTGTTCGCCCTTCTCTGTACCTTCTCCATCGCAACTATATCTTTTTTGAGATGCAGCGACCAGAATTGCACAGAATACTCAAGTTGCAGTTTCATCATGGTGTGATACAGAGGCATTATGATATTCTCTATTTTATTATCCATTACTTTCCTAATAATTTTTAGTATTCCTTTTGCTTTCTTGGCCACTGTCGCACACTGAGCAGATTTCAGCATATTATCCAGGATGGAACCTAAATCCTTGTCTGGGTTGTGATAATTTGGGTTGCTCTTCCCAACATGCATCAATTTGCACATGTCCACATTTACAGTAAATGCCATCTACCATTTGGATGCCCAGTTTCCCAGTCTCGCAAGGTCCTCTTCAATCACAATCCTCTTGTGATTTAACAACTTTGAATAATTTTGTATCATCAGCAAATTTGATCACCTCGCTCATGCCTATTTCTAGATCATTTATAAATAAGTGCGGTGACGAGATCGGGCCTCCCCCAGTTCCCTCCCAGTCCGCTCCAATTAAGGTACATAAGGTACATAAGAAAATGCCATACTGAGTCAGACCAAGGGTCCATCAAGCCCAGCATCCTGTTTCCAACAGTGGCCAATCCAGGCCATAAGAACCTGGCAAGTACCCAAAATTAAGGAGCAGACTGGGAGGGAACTTTACTACCCCCTACCTACCCTCCCTCCCTCTTTCCCTCTCTTCCCAGACCCTTTTGAAGGCCCTACCTTATTTTTGTTTCCTGGTTATAGAACTTACGCCAGCTCCTGAGCTAGCATATTTTGCGGCACGCAATCCCCCACCACAGCAGCAAATGGCCACTTTACCAGCTGCTTCCAGCCCCACCCCTCCCTGCCCCTTTTCTTGGCCCCAGTACTTCTGCAAGTAATGGGAGCTACGTGCGTGGCCAGGTCTTGCACTCACGCATCTTCAAAAGGGCCCAGCCACACACGTAATTTATAATAGTTTCATCCCCGTTTCTGCCACAGTCATAGAATATGGCAGTAGATAAGGACCATTCAGCCCATCAATTATGTACACACATAATCCAGGTACAATGCCACAGACATCCTATGTGAAAGAAAGCTTGTGTGCATGTGTGAAAGAGCATGTGTGTATGTAAGAGGAAGGAAAGAAGACAGGAGGAGAGAAGAAACAGAAAGAATAAAAGAGACTCAGAAAAAGGAATAAGGAAAAGACAGACAAGGGTTAAAAAAGAGACTGGGACCAACCAATTAGAAAAATAAGATCAGACAACAAAAGTAAAAAAAACTTTGTCTTTCTGCAATTGGAATATGCCATCTTTGGGAATGTGCATTTCTCATATATTTGAATTTTGCTTTTTCTTCATTATTCCAGAGTTTACAGGGTCTGGTTTCTCTGGCTTTCCATTTCAGTTTTGCCTGCATTTTTCCGTTTCTAAATTGTAGTTCCTTATTTAGTATTAGATAAGGGTCTGTCTGTCATGCACATGTATGACAAAGGTGCAGTATTTTGACTGACATTGTAGTTTCTCTGTAGGGATTTATAGCAGTCTGGCTTGTTCTGTTCACCCAGAAGGTGGTTTTATTAGTGTTCTGGAGCCTGTGTGTGTGAGAGATAGGGAGTGTGTGTGAGAGCATTGGCATGTATATGAGAGAAAGAGTGTGTGAAAGAATCAATGTATTAGTATGTGTATGTATATGAGATAGATCTCCTGCCTCCCCCAATCTATGATTAATCTCAGGGTGAGTAGAAATCAAAAGGTCCCAGGTATGGAGTCCAGGAGATTTTAAAATCCTTATTAGATTTAATTATTGAGTGTAACTTGATGTTTCTATTGTTTTGAAATATTTTATTGTTGGGGGGGGGGAGAAATATAAAGAACATTTTTTAATTATTGAATGTTTTATTCATCAGATGTTTTGAAATATTTCATTGATGTTTGTGGAATATTAGAAGAAATTTATGCAAGTTTTTTTAAATTATTGGATGTTTGTGTTAACATTTATTTTTTAGTAGCATGGTTTTAATATTATGAATGATGTTTTATATATATCTTAATTTTATTGCTTGATGTTTTGTGAGGAATAATAATACAGTTGGGCTTCTGGTTTCCAGTGCAGTTTTTGTTGGCACGTTTCTGTTTTCTATTTGGTGAGGATTTGTCTGTATTTTAAAGGTCCAGTTCTTGTATAACTTGAATTCTCGCTGTGAAAATGATGGTACTTATCATCAACGCCTTTTACAGCATTATGGTCCTCTCTTCCACATTTCTATTTTAAACAGAAGTTTGCTCTTTATTAATTTCATTTGCATGCAGAAAATGGTTTTGAATGTTCTAGCACATATTTTATTGTAACTGCTGTTAGTAGAATAGGCAATTATTTTATGGGATTGATTTTGTTCATTTTCTCTCTAAGGATTGGGTTGCTGGGAGCATAAAATTGATAGACGTTTTACGTCAAAGAAAGTAGTGCTCAGAAGGTAATGCAGGAGGGTGGATTGTGTTTTAGGGCACCTCGCAGCAGCAAATTTTCTGGTGTAACACCAGTTTCAGCAATCACCCTATGCCCCTGCCAGTAACCCTTACAATGTTCAGCTTCAGAGATTCTTAATTGCTTTCTCATTGTGATATGGCAATTGAGATCACACTGTGAACATGTTTCATGTGCTGTCTTGTCCAATGCCAGGTGTTGCTGACATCAGTACAGTGACTTTGCATATCAAAGAAAAAGATTTTGAGTCACACACAAAGATGCTGTGCATGACCTTTTGAAATCACAGACATTTGAATCCACTGGGATTGTTTAATTAGCAGCAAAAAAGACAGTTACAGCCAATCTGATTATACTACTGGTGGTAACATATGGCAAGCAGGGGGTGCCAGTGTGGTTACACTAAAAGTGTCACAAATCACACAAATTCTCTCTCATTTGTTGAGATAGAGAGAACAGTCTGAGAGTGCCAGCAGAAGCAGACCCTGACAGTGATGTTACTTGCAACAGTAGTACTAACGGAGGTAATTTTCATAGGAGTTGTGTGCATAAATGTAACATACGTTTGTAGCAATTTTCAAAAGCCCGCTTACTTGAGTAAAGTGCATTTACTCGAATAAAACCCAGTTTTACTTAGGTAAATGCTTATTAAAATCAGGCCCCTTATGCTGGTGATTGGCAAAATTCCACTGGTTTCTTTGCCTTATGCAATTTTAAAATGAGATTTTTGATATTTTTATAATGAAGTTCACTAAAACAATGACTGAACATTAGACTTCTGGTAAAAATAGTTTAAATGAATACTCAAGTAACTTTTCCATTATAAGTCCATTAAAAGAACTTAATACTTGGATATTAAGTTGATCAACACTTATGAAACCTTCTGTCAAGTAAATAAGGTCCTCCTATATGACTGAAAAGATTAATTCATATGTGCCATCGAGAGTATTGCATTTGAATCAAGGGAAAGGGCTAAAAGTTCCAGAACCTAAAGAAATATTAAAGGTTCAAACTAAATTAAGAGGCTTGTGTGGCTCCAAATTTCTAGAATTCTTTGCCTTTGAAGTTACAAGAAATGGAGGAATACTTGCCTTTTCGAAAACAACGTAATTCTTAGTTGTTTGACTGGATAAATTAAACCAGAGGTCCTCAAACTGGTCCTTGGGGTTCCTTGCAGCCAATATACATACAAGAGATTTATTTGCATTCACTGCCTCCAATATATGCAAATATGTCTCATGCATATTCATTAGGGATATCCTGAAAACCCAACTGGCTGGAGTAAGGTGGATTATCCCTAACACTAGTTTGAATAGCAAATAACCATGTGCTACTTACTTCTTCCACCCTACTTATTGTTTTATAAATTTCTGTCATATTCCCTCTCTGTTGCCTGATAGCCCTAACTTGTTTAGCCATTCTTCAAATGGGAGCCATTCCATCCTATTTATCATTTTGGCTGTCCTTCTTTGTACCTTTTTTAGTTCTGGTATATTTTTCTTCAGATGGGGCAAGCAGAACTGCATGCATTTTGTAATCATAGTTAGGATTATTTTGCCTTGTGTGCATCATATCACATCCCTATGTATCTGTTTGCACCCTCCCCCTGCCCCCTCCTTTGTCTCGACTACCCCCCCCCCACCCCTCCCCTTGTTATTTAGTTAATTGTTCTGTTACTGCGTTTACGTTATACACCGTTCTCTGTAAAGGCTATGCCTATATATCTTTTGTTGTAAGTTACTTGTAAACCGGCACGATGTGCAAACGGTTGCCGGTATATAAAATTAAATAAATAAAATTAAATAAATAAAAATTTTCCACATTAAATTTTATCTGCCATTTGGATGTCCAGTACCCCCAGTCTCACAAGTTCTTCTGCAGTTCCTTATAGTCCACTCATATTTTAACATTAAATAATTTTGTGTCATCTGTACATTTGATCACCTTACTTGTAGTTCCATTTTCCTTATATTTTATGAACAATACTACTTGTCTTAGTACCAATCCCTGGACCAATCCACTATTTACCTTTTTCCATTGGGAAAACTTAACATTTAATCCTACTCTGTTTCCTATTTTAACCAGTTACCAATCGACTGTAAGACATTGCCTTCTATCCCATGACTTTTGAATTTTCTGAGGAGTTTTTCAAGACAGATTTTGTCAAATGCCTTCTGAAAATTCAGATACACTGATCAACCAGTTTACCCACATGTTTATTAACACCTTCAAAAAAATCAAGTAGATTGATGGATAAGGCGACTACCCTTGCTAAATCCATGCCGGCTCTTCCCCGTATGACATAGTGAGGGCAAAGGTAGCGCCGGCGCCATTTTGATTATTGGCAATACGGCCCGCGTGCAGGAGGTCGCTCCCGGACCCCCGCTGGACTTTTGGCAAGTCTTGTGGGGGTCAGGAGGCCCCCCCAAGCTGGCCAAAAGTCCCTGGGGGTCCAGCGGGGGTCCGGTAGCGATCTCCTGCACGCGTGACGTCGGGAACCAGGAACCAAAATGGTGCCGGCGCTACCTTTGCCCTGTCACATGATAAGGGCAAAGGGCCACCGGCGCCATTTCTATTAATGCAGCCGTGGTCAGAGAGCGGGAGATCGCGCCGGGACCCCCCCCCCCCCCCCCACTGGACCCCAGGTAATTTAAAACATTTTGGGGGGGGGTTTGTTTTAAAGGTTCGGGGTGGGTTTTAGGGTTGTTTTGGTGTGCCGGTTTTCCCGCGCCCTATTTAACGATACAATACAAATGCCCCTGATGATAAATCGGGGGCATTTGTATTGTATCGTGCACTCTAACGATTTTGGACGATTTTAAAATTATCTGACGATAATTTTAATCGTTCAAAAATGATTCACATCCCTACTGTCCGCAGCCAACCAATTCTGTGCTTCTCTGGGCCGTGAGCAGGATGGGCACCGCTCACGGCCCACCAAGTCTCTACTCCTCTCTGCCATGAGTGGGATAGGCTCTCCTTGCAGCCCCAAATGGCTGCTCTTCAGTAGGGATGTGAATCGTTTTTCAACGATTAAAATTATCGTCCGATAATGTTTATATCGTCTTAAATCGTTATAGAACACGATACAATAGAAATTCTAACGATTTATCGTTAAAAATCGTTAAATCGTGTTAGTGCGCACTAACTCGAGTTAGTGCGCACTAACTCCCCGTTAGTGCGCACTAACTCGATTTAGTGCGCACTAACTGAAAATGATACAAATAAACACTTTCCAGGTCACTGAAGGTCAGTTAGGAATGAATATGTGTTCCTATTGGCTGGCTGCCCTCTTATCTATTGATGTTACCAAGGTTACCACTGAGGTGATGGTTGGGGGGATGGGAAATGGAACTGGAAACTAACGAACACCAACAGAAAATGAAACAAAGTGTTCACACTTCCCAGGTCAGTAAAGGTCACTTAGGAATGAATATGTATGTATGTATTCCTATTGGCTGGCTGTGCTCTTATCTATTGATGTTACCAATATGGTTGGGGGGATGTGAAATGGAAACAGTTGGAAGCTTGACAAAAAAAGTAATGTAATGATCAGCACTCACGTGACTAGAACTTGTTTGTTTATTATTTTTGTTAGCAGGCACCTGAAATGCTAGTGCATGTTGAATTTGCCAATCACTGTGCATTTTAGAAAGGTGGTCCTGGCTGGAACTGTACACAGTTCAAATATATGTAATTGATTGTTGGTAAGTGTATTTTTTAAGTAGCCACACTGGCACCAGTATGTTTACTTTTCCTCCTACTTAACTCACTAGCTCAGCTTTGTAAGAAGGGCTTCTCTGCTTGTGTGTTGTTTTTGTTTGGTGTGAGGAGAGCAGAAACATCAGATCTTTATTCAATCTACTACAGTCATCTCTTACAGTGCCCTATCCCTATTAATACCAGGAGTGTTGTGATCTTCCTGCACACAGTGCCCTAACCCTGATACCAGTCTGAGACAGCTCCCTCCCTGCATTACTAGTGAGAGGCTGGCTTCACAGACAGGGGGGAGCTGCCTGACCCTCACTCCTGACTTCCCCCATGTCCCAGCTAGTGAATGGTGTGTGGGTGAGGGGGGGGGGGGGAGGATGGTGAAGTCTGAGACAGCTCCCTCCCTGCATTACTAGTGAGAGGCTGGCTTCACAGACAGGGGGGAGCTGCCTGACCCTCACTCCTGACTTCCCCCATGTCCCAGCTAGTGAATGGTGTGTGGGTGAGGGGGGGGGGGAGGATGGTGAAGTCTGAGACAGCTCCCTCCCTGCATTACTAGTGAGAGGCTGGCTTCGCAGACAGGGGGGAGCTGCCTGACCCTCACTCCTGACTTCCCCCATGTCCCAGCTAGTGAATGGTGTGTGGGTGAGGGGGGGGGAGGAGGGTGAAGTCTGAGACAGCTCCCTCCCTGCATTACTAGTGAGAGGCTGGCTTCACAGACAGGGGGGAGCTGCCTGACCCTCACTCCTGACTTCCCCCATGTCCCAGCTAGTGAATGGTGTGTGGGTGAGGGGGGGGGGGGGGAGGATGGTGAAGTCTGAGACAGCTCCCTCCCTGCATTACTAGTGAGAGGCTGGCTTCACAGACAGGGGGGAGCTGCCTGTCCCTCACTCCTGACTTCCCCCATGTCCCAGCTAGTGAATGGTGTGTGGGTGAGGGGGGGGGGGGTGGATGGTGAAGTCTGAGACAGCTCCCTCCCTGCATTACTAGTGAGAGGCTGGCTTCACAGACAGGGGGGAGCTGCCTGACCCTCACTCCTGACTTCCCCCATGTCCCAGCTAGTGAATGGTGTGTGGGTAAGGGGGGGGGAGGATGGTGAAGTCTGAGACAGCTCCCTCCCTGCATTACTAGTGAGAGGCTGGCTTCACAGACAGGGGGGAGCTGCCTGACCCTCACTCCTCCGGGGTATTGTGATCTTCCTGCACACAGTGCCCTATCCCTGATACCAGGGGTGTTGTGATCTTCCTGCATGCAGTGCCCTATCCCTATTAATACCAGGAGTGTTGTGATCTTCCTGCATGCAGTGCCCTATCCCTATTAATACCAGGAGTGTTGTGATCTTCCTGCATGCAGTGCCCTATCCCTGATATCGGGATGTGTGCAAGAAGATCACAACACCCCCGGTATCAGGAATAGGGCACTGCGTGCAGGAAGATCACAACACCCCCAGTATCAGGAATAGGGCACTGTGTGCAGGAAGATCACAACACCCCTGGTATTAGGGATAGGGCACTGTGTGCAGGAAGATCACAACACTCCTGGTATTAATAGGGATAGGGCACTGTGTGCAGGAAGATCACAATACCCCTGGTATCAGGGTTAGGGCACAAGTTCTAGTCACATTGACTGATCACATTACTTGTTTTGTCAAGCTACCAACTGTTTCCATTTCCCATCCCCCATATACTGTCAGTAGGAAGCTTGGTAACATGAATAAATAAGAGGGCAGCCAATAGGAATACATATTCATTCCTAAACTGACCTTAACTGACCTGAAAAGTGTCAAATTGTATCATTTTCAGTTAGTGCGCACTAACTCCCAGTTAGTGCGCACTAACTCCCGTTAGTGCGCACTAACTCGAGTTAGTGCGCACTAATCGGAAAAAACGATTTTTAACGATTTTTTAACTAAAAAATCGTGCCTAAGACGATTTTCTTGCCCTGCCACACGATTTCTATCGTTAAGACGATATGGAAAACGATTCACATCCCTACTCTTCAGTGCCTCCTAATGGTTGGTGCCCTAGGCAACTGCCTAGGGCACCAACCTGCTAGGCAGTGCACTGGCCCTGCAGTACTGGCCAGTGCACTGCCTAGCTTCTTTGCACTGGCCCTGCACTGGCCCTGTCGTACTGGCCAGTGCACTGCCTAGCTTCTTTGCACTGGCCCTGCACTGGCCCTGTAGTACTGGCCAGTGCACTGCCTAGCTTCTTTGCACTGGCCCTGCACTGGCCCTGTAGTACTGGCCAGTGCACTGCCTAGCTTCTTTGCACTGGCCCTGCACTGGCCCTGTAGTACTGGCCAGTGCACTGCCTAGCTTCTTTGCACTGGCCCTGGCAGAAGCATTGCCTGCAGTAACACCAAGCTTATCAGACTCAACAACAGTATCTTGATGAGATGAAAAAAAAAGCATCTATAGCCGTCTGTGACATCAAAGGGGAAGCAGCAGGGTTAGATGAAAACACCATCACTGCTCCTTTCCTCTTCTTGCCCATTCACCGACAAAGGCACCAAATAAAGTAAAGACGAAATCAATCAGTGATCCAACAATTACCTAGGGATGCATTCCTTTGGCGCTTGGCTTTGGCTGCATGCCACAGGACGTGGCTCCTATAGAGATGGAAGGCGGTTCTAGATTAAATCAGCCGTGGGCCCTTCAGAGCTCCAGCATACCCAAGAGCCAGAATGGAGTCACACTTCACCAGATAGATAGCCAGCCTTTTCTCCACTATCCCTCTGTAATGCAATCTTTAGTTATAATAGGCTTTGATTACTATAACTCTGTCTACCTTGGGCTTTTAGCATCTTACCTAAATCACTTCAAATATTACAAAATTCAGCTACTTGAATACTTATCAGTGCATTTCAGTTTGACCATATTACTCCAGTGCTGAAATCGCTTCATTGGTCGCCGGTCCAATTGCAGGTAAAAATATAAGATCCTCACTGTGATTTTTAAACCCATGTATTTCCTCAATGCTAAAAATTTACAAACTAACAAGAGAGCTTTGGTTTGTTGGCAGCTGTTTACTCGACATGGCGTAAGCAAAGATGGTTAGTCTTGAGGATATCAGGGACAGAATATTCTCTGTAGCAGGTCCTACTTTATGGAGCTAGTTACCAGAATCATTGAGAAGAGAAGCATCAATGAAAACATTCAAGGAAAATGTGAAAACACATATTTACTGAAACATTTGGTTGAATGAGGACTTTATGGTTATAGGGTATTGATCTCTGAGGTGCAGTTTAATCTTGGCAGATCTGTTGGTCATTTATCTGGTTGAATAACACTGGCTTCTGTTAATGTACTGACCAAGGCTGGTTATTGTCTTGTGCATTTCTGTTTGTTTTTACGAAGACTATGTATGTTTTCATATAAGCCACTAAGGATGTCAGATTACATGTCATATACATATTTCAACGTAAATAAATAAATACATGTATTGGTTATGCACAGAGTGCTTCCTTAGGGAATCTACACAGCGATGGATACATTTAATTATGTGATATCAAAAGAGAAGATAAGTAGCAGCTTATTATTGGATGAATTGGCATACACAGTTGCTTATATCCACTGTGTTTGTTCTTGTTATCAGATGCTATTGAAGACAATTATGGCTAAAAAATTCCTTCTCCCTGATGCAGATGTATTAATGACTGTGGAACATGGACCCCTATCATAAAGTTTCTGGAGATTTGCCATTTAAGTACAGTTGGACATTGATTTAATTGTTTAGCCCCAATTCAAGGTATTTGTGGAACTTTACTGGGGCCACCAAAATCCCATGGCTAAGTCCCAATTGTAAAGTCACCAGACCTTTCACCCCAGGGTGTGGGTTATTTTCTAATGGAAGGAAGGCTATCCTTCAAGACCCAAGGTATGTAGGTGGAATCCCTTCCCTGTATTTATTTATTTATTTGTTTGTTTTTTCATTTTTATATACTGACGTTCCTGTATAGCATACACAGAATTGTTATGTATATAGCATACACAGTATGTTACTAGCAGCTCTTCAGTGCAAGTATACTGGAAAAAACAACAGAAGCAAGGTACTGGACGTGCTGACGTAGACTCAGAAGCAAGATACTGGAAGTGCAGACGAAGACTCAAAGACAAGATACTGGGCGTGCTGACGTAGACTCAGGAGCAAGGTACTGAAGGTGCTGAGGTAGGTTCAGAAGCGAGGTATTGTAGATGCAGAGGTAGGTTCTGAAGCGAGATACTGAAGATGCAGATGTAGACTCAGGAACAAGGACTGAAGGAAGACATGAGCACAGTCCCTCAGAGCACCCTGCTCAGACCACTCCTGGGACTGAGTCAAGGGCCACCCTGTCCCACGCATCCCCAACACTGGCTTGGAGGGCAGGTCACGGACCCCACAGAGAACGGGAAAATGCAGGAGAGAACCAGGCGAAGCGAACTCCGATGCTGGGATACTGACATCCGAAGCCCCGTCGGCTGGCAGGAAGGGAAGCTCCAAAGCGCAGGGACGAATCCCACCTGTTGGCCACTCCAGGGCCCAACAGGCCAGAAGGCTCAGGAGCCAGACAAGACGAAGGGCAGAACATATGGGACTGGATCAGGAACTGGATCTGGCACCGACATCAAGGCAACAGGGAAGAAGCAGGATTGCTGCACACCGGCAGCCAAGGCAGGAGACAGGGTCAGGAACAAGGACTTCTCAGAGAAACGAGGTACATGGCTTGCATCACAGATGGCCCTAAACAGCCCGCCCCAAGGGCTGTTCACGGACCACAGCATGGCTTACCGTGAGGTACCAGGACATTGGAAGACACAGGATCAAGGTGCTAGCTTTCAGGAGATTCAAGGCAAGGTACTTAGCTTTCAGGCGAGTTCTTAGAAACGAGGTACATGGCTTGCATCACAGAAGCCCTAACCAGCCCGCCCCGAGGGCTGGTCATGGACCAAGGCGTGGCTTGCCACGAGGTACCAGGACATTGGAGGACACAGGATCAAGGTGCTAGCTTTCAAGAGGTTCAAGGCAAGGTACTTAGCTTTCAGGCGAGTTTCAGGATCAAGGTACAAGGCTTGTAACATCTGGATTGGATCATGGATACCGGATAAGAATCAGACCTCAAGGCAGGAACAGGAACAGGCAAACATCAGGACTGGAACAACTGAAGACATCAGGACTGGAACAACTGGACAAGAAGCTTCAATGGAAAACATGGAACACTGGACCTTGCAGAAGGCTGGAACACAAGGCAGCTCCTGGAACGAGGATCTCAGGAGTGACCAACTCCTTGCGAAGGCAAAGACAGACTGGACTCTGAATCCCTTTGTAGAGCTGAGGTGGACAATGCCCAGGGAGGCGCCAGCAGGGGCCACACCTGGCTGGCCCTTGAAGAACAGACGAGAGGCGCGCGCTCGCGCCCTAGGAAGCTGGAGAGATGAGTGCTGGAATGTTGGTGGCGTCCTCAGCCACGTGGAGGATCCATGGAGAAGCAGACGAACGTCGGGGCAGCCCTGCCCTGAAGCTGGAGAGATGGCAGGCTGCTAGGACAGCTCCCGGCCACGACAACTGAAGCAGGGGAGCAGGAAGGTAAGGCTGGCTGCAGAAGGCTGCAGGCTCCGGCAGGGACGGCCTCTCTGCCGGCTGAGGACCCCGGGATCGTCGGTAACACGCTGGGGAACTCCGGAGCAGCAGCGGGGGTCCTGACCGCGAGGGAAGGCTCGCGGGGGATCGGCCCCGCTGCCTGAAGCAGAAGGCAGCCGGGGAGGAGCCCGGACTGCAGCGAGGGACCGCCGCGGCGGCAGCGTCAGCGGCCCGGCTGGCCGCGCGGGGGTAAGAGCCTGCCCGCGCTCCTCGCGGGCAGGATCGTAACAATTAATACATTATTAAAATAATTAATATTATTAATTGCGCCTTATAACCACTGGGAAGCAGTGGTTTTTTGGAAATATTAAATTTGAGTGCAGGACTGCTTTACTTTAATGAATGAGACTACAGAAAGATTGTCTTTCTTCTATGGGAAACATCTGTATAAGGAGAACAGAAAACATCAAATTCCATCATCTTTGGGCAAGCTAATGTCAATAGTCAATCTGCTGCTCTCTTCTGACTATCAAATCTTTATGGAAGATGCATCTATATTATGCTGAATCCTGCTCTCATTCCTCATTGTCTATGCACAATCTGTACTGTCTCCTAGGGCTGCTATATAAATTGATTATGTTATGGCATTGATAAATAGATTAATAGCATTGTTACACTGAATAAAGACATTTAGCCATTGTTCAACAACAATTTTATGAAAATTTTATGAAATAATACAAGTGATTAGATTTCATAGGGTTAGCACCTTCAGATGGAAAAGATCTATGATCCATTATATCCATTCCACCCACTACTTATTGTAGCAGTTTCAAATATAAATAATGAACAGTTGCACTGAATGATATAAGATATATGAACATTATTTACAAAACTATAATTAAGGGGTCCTCTGTTCTCCTTTATGTGTATTCCATTATGTAGACCTCTACTTCTATACAGTGTTTTAGCAACTGCTTTCAATCCAATAAGGCAACACAGCATTTTATAAACTGCTTTTCCTGTTTATTGGGGGGGGGGGGGAGTCCTGCTGTCTCAAAGGTTCTGTTTAATATGGCTTTGTTTGATGTGGTGACATCAGAGAGCAAGTACCACCATGGGAGACACAACAGACGAGAGAAGGAATCTGGGACTACAATAGCCAAGACAGCAATTAGGAGGCTTGAGAGCCGAACAGCTGTTTATCCAGGAACTAGATGGACCCAGAAAGGCAAATATTTTTTGTTCACACCTAATAGTAATTGTGATCAGCAAATACAGAATATTTTTCATCTTTCCTTATCTTTCTGTTTTGTTAGTGAAATCTAATGTGCACGAAAGCTGCAGGTTGCATAATCAGCCCTGGAAACTGCATTCTCAGTTTGCCCACAGAACAGGCATGACAAACATTATTAGAATGGAAGTTATAACTTGATTAAAACTAGAAGCATTTAGGGCCTGATGAACAAAGCTTTGCTCCCACAAACACAAAACTGTGTATAAAGCCTTAGTAAATCAGGCCCATAATGCAAATATACAAATTCTTATCTATATAATTTAAAAAAGCACAGCAGAGAAAGAAATCATTCACCCGAAACATGTTTAAGGGTGTAATTTAAAGCACATGGAGTTAGCGCATGTAAATTCCAGATATGATCATGCAAGTGGCCCTTTCTGTTGGCCAAGAGAATTTTCGTAAAGGAGAAACTATGCATATACTTGCGATGGAGCTCGTACACGTGTGCCTGTAGAAACAGTGCATTCCAAGGGTGTTCCAGGGCTGGCGTATTGAAGTACATTCACATTTACATATTTTATAAGTGGAATATTTACATTCAGTTTAACATGTGCTGTATAACCTGTGAATGTAAACCTCGCTTCGCCTTCGGGACCTGGTTCTTGGAGTGCAGCTTGCTGCTGAGACTGAAGATTGGTGGGGAGTTCTTTCTGAGTTTTTGCAGCTGATTTTGTTGGAAGAATTGTGCCTATTTGTTTCTGTGATTTCTTGTATGTGTAACACTCCCATGCCCGATGAATTGCAGGGTGTTCCTGGGTCTGGGTCCGATCCGATTGGCGCCCCTCTTGAGCAGACTCTGTTGGTCCTTGTATTCCTGTTTCTTGGTGCTTCCATCTGGGGGAGATGTTAGTGGGTGGGATTTCCTTCCCTTCCCCCAAGGAAAACAAATGAGATTATGAACAGGGCTGGCAGTGTTTATAAATATATACAAGTTTATTAGACTATTTAAGAACATAAGAATTGCCAAACTAGATCAGATCAAGGGTCTATCAAGCCCAGCATCCTGTTTCCAACAATGGCCAATCCAGGCCACAAGTACCTGGCAAGTACCCAAACATTAATTAAATCACAAGCTACTAGCGCTTATTAATTAATAGCAGTTTATGGATTTTTCCTCTAGGAACTTATCCAAACCTTATTTAAACCCAGTTACACTAACTGCTGTAACCATATCCTCTGGCAATGAATTCCAGAGCTTAACTGTGCACTGAGTGAAAAAGAATATTCTTTGATTTGTTTTAAATGAGCTACTTGCTAACTTTATGGAGTGCCCCCTAGTCCTTCTATTATCTGAGAGTGTAAATAACTGATTTACATTAATCTGTTCAAGTCCTTTCATGATTTTATAGAACTCTATTATACCCCTGCTAAGTCGTCTCTTCTCCAAACTGAACAGCCCTAACTTCCTTAGCCTTTCCTCATAGGAAGCCGTTCCATGCCCCTTATACTTATATATATATTTCATTATGACTATGTATATTGATACATAATATCAAATAGTATATATGTCTACTTGTACATATTAGTCTATGCAACTATATACATTTCTACAGGATAGCAAGCACATTTAGCTATTTGGGGGTGTTAGTCTCCACAGAATACCACAATATACAAAAGGAAGGACATCTTATATTTCCATTAGGTCAAGTAATGTAATCCTCATCCCTTTACCCTATGACTTGCCCATGTGAAAAAATACAACTGGGCCAGTGTGTACAGTTGGTCATGGGGAGGGGGGGGGGGTGGAATCTGTTGTGTCCAAACTTCTGCTGCCATCCCTTCTGTTCCCTTCTTCTCCACTCTGCTGACAGGTCTGTACCCTCCTGGGGGACCAAACTCCACTTTCTGATCCACATCTGGGATTTCTGTCTTCCTGGGTACCCAACATTTCCTCCCAATCTGTTGCTGGGGTTCATATATACCTTTGCGACTCAATATCCCCTCCCAATTAGCTGCAGGGGTCTGCACCTTCCTAGGAGATCCAAAATCACCTTTCAATCAGCTTCTGGAGTCCTTGTCCACCTGGGAAACCCAATACCACCTTTGTACAGCCAAAGTCCTTAAGTTTTTCTTCCCTGGTGGGAGGGTTTTTGTTTTTTTTGCTTGGATTTATAGCTCAGGCTCAGCTATTAGTGATTATGGCACTCAGTGATTCCAGCTCAGCTAATCCCATAACAACTTATTCACTTTTATCCAGTCTGGAAGGACAGCCTTCTCCTAACCATTAGGCTAGCCTGGAGGGACTACCTCCTCCTAGCCATAAAGCCAAGACCCAGTGTAAATGTTTCTAGCCTGCCTGGCCTTTTCTTGCTGCTCTGAGAACCAGGCTTCTAATCCCCCGTGTCATTAAGGGTGAGAATCTATTTGTTTGCTAGGACTGTCTTTCAATTTATTTCCCACACAAATCCCTTTTTTCAGTTAAAGTTCTGTGATTTAGGACTTTTTTTCAGTCAAAGATATACCATTTAGGGCTTTGCCATGATTTATTTGTGAAGTTATATTTCAATGTACATCAGCAGCAATAGTCAGGGAGCTGTCACGTGCAAATCCCTTACCTGAACTCTGTCTCAACTTTTTAATAGATATTTAATCATCTTCACAGTAGGGGGGTCTGGTAACCTTTTCAGTTTATCTCTGACTTTCAGGCTGGTGGCTCATGTTACACTGCTGGATTGTCTTTTCCCTGCTGCAGCAAATTTAAATGGCAGTATGCTTTTCCTTCCCCCCCATCCTTTTTGGGGGGTCGGAGGTCATACATTTGTCAATATGTTTGTCTTTTCTGTTTTTTAGTCAGTGTGCCTAAAGATGTTTCCGTTTTCTGTTTGTTAGTCAGTGTGCCTAAAGATGTTTCTGTTTTCTGTTTGTTAGTCAGTGTGCCTAAAGATGTTTCCGTTTTCTGTTTGTTAGTCAGTGTGCCTAAAGATGTTTCTGTTTTCTGTTTGTTAGTCAGTGTGCCTAAAGATGTTTCTGTTTTCTGTTTGTTAGTCAGTGTGCCTAAAGATGTTTCCGTTTTCTGTTTGTTAGTCAGTGTGCCTAAAGATGTTTCTGTTTTCTGTTTGTTAGTCAGTGTGCCTAAAGATGTTTCCGTTTTCTGTTTGTTAGTCAGTGTGCCTAAAGATGTTTCCGTTTTCTGTTTGTTAGTCAGTGTGCCTAAAGATGTTTCCGTTTTCTGTTTGTTAGTCAGTGTGCCTAAAGATGTTTCTGTTTTCTGTTTGTTAGTCAGTGTGCCTAAAGATGTTTCTGTTTTCTGTTTGTTAGTCAGTGTGCCTAAAGATGTTTCCATTTTCTGTTTGTTAGTCAGTGTGCCTAAAGATGTTTCCGTTTTCTGTTTGTTAGTCAGTGTGCCTAAAGATGTTTCCGTTTTCTGTTTGTTAGTCAGTGTGCCTAAAGATGTTTCCGTTTTCTGTTTGTTAGTCAGTGTGCCTAAAGATGTTTCCGTTTTCTGTTTGTTAGTCAGTGTGCCTAAAGATGTTTCCGTTTTCTGTTTGTTAGTCAGTGTGCCTAAAGATGTTTCCGTTTTCTGTTTGTTAGTCAGTGTGCCTAAAGATGTTTCTGTTTTCTGTTTGTTAGTCAGTGTGCCTAAAGATGTTTCTGTTTTCTGTTTGTTAGTCAGTGTGCCTAAAGATGTTTCTGTTTTCTGTTTGTTAGTCAGTGTGCCTAAAGATGTTTCCGTTTTCTGTTTGTTAGTCAGTGTGCCTAAAGATGTTTCCGTTTTCTGTTTGTTAGTCAGTGTGCCTAAAGATGTTTCCGTTTTCTGTTTGTTAGTCAGTGTGCCTAAAGATGTTTCTGTTTTCTGTTTTTTAGTCAGTGTGCCTAAAGATGTTTCCGTTTTCTGTTTGTTAGTCAGTGTGCCTAAAGATGTTTCCGTTTTCTGTTTGTTAGTCAGTGTGCCTAAAGATGTTTCTGTTTTCTGTTTGTTAGTCAGTGTGCCTAAAGATGTTTCTGTTTTCTGTTTGTTAGTCAGTGTGCCTAAAGATGTTTCTGTTTTCTCTGTGTGTCTATGTGCTGTATGGTGATTGCTGTTTGGTTGATTGATGAGTGTGTACTGGTGGTGGGAAAATCTATTCTGGTGCTGTTGCTTGCAAAGAGTGTTGTAAATGTTTGGATTTTGTAGACTCTACATCAGCAGAGGCAGTAATAAGAAAAAAGGAAGACATCCCTATGGAAAAAAAAATATAAACACATGATCCAGTTTTTGGGCATGTCTGAGGAGCTTGGTCTGGGCCTAGGTCTGGGTCTTGTTAATTGTAACCTAGCTTATGATTGAGCCCTGGCATTAGCGTGACTTGGTAATGGGACCTGACATCGGCTGAGACCCGGCATCAGACCTAGGCCTGGGACTCAGCAACTGGGACTCTGCATCAAGCTTAGGTCAGGCCCAGACTTGGTCCTTGGCGATGGACCTGGAAATGACCGTGATAATGGTGTTGGACCAGACCTCTGTGTAGACCCAGGTCTCAGCAATAGACTTGAACCTAGGGCTCGATAACTGTGACCTGGCCTCTGGCCAGGGCCTGGTGTCAGATCTAGTCCTAGGCCCAGGTCCAGGTTCAGGCCTTGGCAATGGAATACAACCTAGGCCAACGCCTCGGAGACAAGCTGTGGCCTCAGGCTAGGACCCAGGGATGGAACTAGGCCAAAGTCTTGCCTTGCCAGAGGATCATATTTTTTTTTTGGGGGGGGGGGGGGGCTAACCCATGAATATTTAAATACTTAAACACTTTCGGGTATTTTTGCCTGAGGCTAGTTTTTGGTTTGTATCATTTGTTGCCTCATCTGTTGTGTTTTTCCAGTTTGTTTAAAATGAATGCACTTCCCGAATATGCTGTCATTTGAAACATCTCCTATCTTGATTCATTTTGTTTTCAAAATGAAAAACAACCCACTGAAAGAAAGGTTCCCCTCAGCCTTTGGGACCCCTCTGACCTACTTCCACCCCAGTTCTTTTCCCACTGAAGGTCAGTGGGTCTTCCAGGGGCAGTAGAAATCCACAATTATTCCTGCATTGCATCTCTGGCTTTTCAAAATGACCACCAGCCTACCCAAGACTGATGCCATTCTGTGGTATTGTAAATTCTGCTGTACAATATAATGGTACCTGCCACTGATTGACCAGCATCCATTCTGAAAATCCAGAGCTGTGGGGCAGGAATATCTGGGGATTGCTCCTGCTCTAGAAGATCTGCCAACCCTGAATGAGGTAAGAAATGGGTTGGAGGGAAGTCAGAGGTGGCTTGGGGCTGGGGCCTGGGCTCTCATTAAGTGAGTTTGCTGGACAGGAGGAGGAGGAACATTTGATTCATTTTATTTTTCTGTTTGTTTGTTGTTGTTTTGTTTAGTTTTGGTTTTTTTTAGTAAACTAAATAGAACAAAATAAAATACAAACAAGAAAATTTAAACAAAATATAAAATGAAACAATTTTTCAAGAGCATGCCCCTTCATCCTGTTTAGTTCTGAGACCCAGGGTATGAAAATGATATTTGAAGCTATTGACTCAGATGAAGAATTAATCAAAGAATTTGAAGATTTAGAGGAAGGGAATATTGAACATCTAGTAGCTGAGGTGGGTTTGTAGAACCCAATTGATAGCATGATATCCAGTGAGCATGTGCTGGAAGCAGCAACTGAGGCTGCTGAGGCCAAAAACACACTCCAGTAAGAGCAGATAGTAAAGATCATGAGAGATGTCGTTGGTCTTTTCTTTCCAGGTCCACTCTCAATCCCAGCCCCAGCAGCAGCAACAAAGATCCAGACCTTACAGGTATGGAGACATTTTACAGTTCTTTAGAACAAAAATACTATGCCATCTTTCAAAGACTGGTACTCAATATCATTTGCAAAAATAACATGCGTTAGTGTTGGTTTCAGAGGAGGCCATAAGTACTAGTCTGCTGTGTCCATCCTGCATTCAAAGCAGTAGTAGCAGGAGCAGGAAAAATACAGTAAAGAGAAAGGCCATCTCCCAAGGACCCTCTAGCAATTTCTCTGTAAGGTGGCAGGCCAGCAACGCCCACCCCTCATCAGAGGCAAACCACCATAGAGTAGATGGGCTGGGTTCCACATCACTGCCCCAGAGTATGGGGCAGAAAGCATCAAAGGTGGTCTCATGGGACATTAGGGAAATGATTGCCCTGGATAACCAGTCTCCACGGGTGATGGAGAATATGGGATTTATGTAGCTTCTCCACCTCTTAGCCCTCAGATACAAAATTCCCTTCAGGACATTCAGTGGACATGTTAACCCCACCATGTACCCTCAGAGCCATTCCCTAGATTCAGGCCAACCTGGCCAAGGTGGAGAGAAATACAATCCATCCATTCATTTCACCACTGGCATCTGAACTCGTGGCAGCTGTATAAGGAAGGGGCAAGGAGCAGATCTACCAGGGATGTACCAACAGGGCAGTGTGGCATACTCAGGTGATGGACCAGAACTATAGCTCAATCCATATCTTAGCAGCAATAAGGAGGTTGATGGAGGACTGACATCTAAACTGGATAGACATGACTTGTTCCTGTTGTTTGTTTGTTTCGTTTTTTTATTACAGATGGTAGAAGTAACATAAGAAGGGCACTAGCAGTTAGGGGCTATCAGGGAATCCATTGCTTTACACACTTGCTGCATCTGGCAGTAAGGGATTCTAGGGGCTAATTACCAAGGAATGCAGCAGCTTATTACTGAAGGAATGGATAGAGATGCAAGACAATAGTTGGACATTTTCACCAGTGTGTGAAGGGTGGGTAGTAGCTCTGTGAGAAACATGAAGCAATGAGGTCTCTTCGGCACCAGCTTATTCAACATGTAGGCACAGTTGGAATTCCACCTATCTGATGCTGCAGAAGTTATAGATGAACAGACAGCCTTTCATGAGTTGTCTCAGGAAACCAAGATAAATGTTGATTGCCCCCTGGTGCATCATGATTAGGGCTTCTGATTTTAGGTAATTGTAAATTTAAGTGTTCATTTCCTGCTAATTAGGGTTTCTTTGAGGCTACCAAAAATTTGTGTTTATTGGGGGTTTTGTAATGCAGGTACTATTATTGCATGCCTTTTCTGTTTGAATCTGATACATACATTTGTAAAGCTGAGATGTTAGCATGGAAAAGGCACAAAAACAAAGCAGAGGATCCAGGATAGGCAAAGGAAAGGTACGACTGTATTTGGGACAGTGGTATTTTCCCAGTGATTATCTAATATATACCTGTTTTATTTTATTTTGTATAGCAAGGATTAGAAACCACACAAATATTTTTCTCAGGGTTCATTGTGGTATTTTTGATGTGGGCTTTTTGCTTTTGGGCCTTCCTCATTTTCAGATGTGCCTCAGGGGTATATATTGTCACTGAGCACATGCAGAGAGGAAGAGGGAAGGTGACGCTGCAGAAGCAAGAGGGTTGGAAAGGGCACTTTGAGTAGATCCTTGAGGCCAAGTCAAGAGAAGAGGATTTTTTAGATTAATCATTTGGAGAGCACTGAGAGGAAAGGATACCTTGCTGGTGGCTGGAAAGAATCAGTATGTACTGCTTGGAAAAATGTTTAGAACTTAAAAGTATTGAGGAGAAGTAAACTATTGGGGTATATTATTTAGCGTGTTCATGTGCTTTGTTTTAAATATGTAATCAGAAAGTCAGGCAACAAAGTTTGTGGGTTTTGTTTTAAATATGTAATCAGAAAGTCAGGCAACAAAGTTTGTGTGTTTTGTTTTAAATAGGTAGTCAAAAAGGCAGGCAACAAACAGAAGTTTGTATGTTTGATTTTAAACAGGTATTCAGAAAGGTGGGCAACAAACAGAAGTTTGGGTGCTTTGTTTTAAATAGGTAGAAAGGCAGGCAACAAACAGAAATTTGTGTGTTTTTTTAAAATAAGTAATCAGAAAGGCAGGCAACAAACAGAAGTTTGTGTATTTTGTTTTATATAACATTGTTTATTAGGAAGCTGAAAACACAATTAAAATGTACAAAAACTGTATATAAGAGCATAGTATTGCAGGATTCCTATACATTTTCACTTTTTTATATATATAGCAATCCCCCCCCTTCCCACCCTCCTCCCAGGAAACCGGAAGTCGCATGGGAGGTAAAGCTGTAACTATATCGATCAAGGAGGTCTTCCGATTAAACCAGGCAATACATTTTGAATAATGGTAGTGAGACAGGGATAGTTCACCCCAGCTATCTGGTCATTCAGTCTGGAGCAGGCAATGGAAAGAGTGCCTGTATACAAACTGGTATAGTTTTATAGAAGCCACTCCAAATATCTCTGAAGAGCATCTCTTTCTTCCTTGAGAAATGTGAGTACTGCAACCCACATTCCATTTGGAACAGTTCCATCATTAGCATGGACCAAAGCTTTATGGATGGGATTGTGGGTTTGATCCAATGTAATAGGATACATTTTTTTGCTATTAAATATGCCTTGGAAATAAATAAAATATTATCAACATTTAAAGACTCCTCTCCATAATCATTATTAAGACACAAAAAGAACATAAACACCTTACATCCATCTCTGCACATAACGATACCTGATTGCGTACAAGTTCCCAAAAATGTTGAATCGGGTCACATAGCCAGAAACAGTGAATAAAATTTACCTCTGAAAAGCCACATTTGGGGCATGCATTGGAAGTAATTAGATAGGCCTTATAGGCGCAAGCGGGGGACACTATTGTTCTATGGAAAACCCTACATTGCAGCTGTCTGAGAGTAATATTAACTGTTAATTTGTTTATAAAGAGATAGCAGTCTCGCAGCATAGTAAGATCCAGTTGTTCTGTAAAATCAGACTGCCATCTCTTTAGAAAGGCAGGAAAAATTGGACATCTTTTGCCTTTGGTAAAAAGCATATAGATTAGATAATGAGCCTTGCTTGGCACTCATAAGCTGTCTCAAAGATTCATAAGATTGGTTCGTTAAAAGCCCTTGAGCAGTACTCATTTGATGATTAATAAAAGCTGCCAGTTGACCATATCGTAGAAAATGCATAGGCTTCATACCCAGTTTCTCCTGGCATTGGGCAAATAAATATAAAGTACCGAATACTGGATCCAAAAATTCCAGGAGTAGCCAAACAGAGGAAAGTGAAAGACATTGGCCCCTTGGCAGCATTTAAGGGCCAATGTCTTAAAGGGTTCCCTTTAATTGGAAATTTGGGGGATATCTTTTTACTTTTAGTTTTTCTTTTAATGATCTTAACCATATCTGTAAGTTATAATTTTATACTCCTAGGTTTTATAATTTACATTTAGGTGGTATTTTAGAAGTTTTAATTAATTTACTGCTTTTAGTGAATTTTATATTTATGAGAAATTGTAATTTTTTCCTTTCTCTCTATACTATTGTAATGTAGAAATTGTGAACCGTAGAGATGGACTTTGTCTAATCAACGGTATATAAAAACTGTTTAAATAAATAAATAAATAAAATATATGCAGTGACAGCCCCATTTGGTTGCGGATCTCTGCCCAGGCTTTCCTCACAATATCCACGAGCACCAGCTGGACCCCAGATTCACAGAGATCATGACTGGCAACATGAAGCACAAATTTGGGATGTAAAGGTGCCGTAATAGCTGTTACCAGGTGAGCATCAGTATATTCAGAAGTAGTAATTAACCAATCGCCCAACAAACGTAGGTTAGCTGCCCAGGAGTAGACTCTTAAATCTGGATTGCCCAAACACCCCTTGTACCCAGGGGGCCATTAAGGTCTGATATGACATCCTCGCCCATTTCCCTCTCCAAATAAAGATTCTCATAATATTCTGTATAACCCATTGGTCCCCGGCGTGAAAAAGGACAGGTAGCATCGATAGAAGATGCAAACGTTTAGGGGCCAGAACCATTTTAATAGCAGCTATGCGACCCTGCATTGATAGGGGGAGATTTTGCCAACTAACAAGCTTCTGGTGAATTTTTTTCTAGCACAGGTGGGATATTGCTGTTATACTATTGGGCTGGATGTTTATGTAAGTAAATGCCTAAATATTTGATATAGTCTTCCGCCCATTTTACAGGGAAATCCTTCCAGTCCTGTCTCAAATGACCAGAAACATCCAATGCTTCAGTCTTATCTAAACTGAGCTTAAACCCAGAGACTTGTTGATATTCAGCAGATACACAAAGCCACAGGGAGGGCTTGCTTGACATTTGAAAGAAGCAGCAGAATATCATCGGCGAACAGTAGCGTTTTATAGTGTTGGGATCCCACCTGTATACTTGAGACCTCTGGCGATTCTTGCAACTTAATAACCAATGGTTCCACTGTTAAAATAAACAACAAGGGGAACAGTGGACAACCCTGTCGAGTAGCCCTGCATAAGGAGAATTCCTCTGATAACAGGTTATTGACTTGTATCCTGGCAGTGGGACTGGAATAGAGAACCTGTATATAATGGTATATTTTCCCCAGGAAGCCAAATTTATGTAGCACTCCCCGCAGAAAGAGCAATGCCACTCGGTCAAATGCCTTTTCTGCATCGCAACTGACCAGCAAGGGATTATGTATGGCATTTATTTCACATTTTTCCAGAGCTGTTTGTACCTTGTGAATATTAACTGTCGAGCGTCTCCCGTGGACAAAACCCACTTGGTCGAAAGAAATAAGGGACGGGAGGGCATGTTTCAATCTGTTGGCTAGTATCTTGGCATATATTTTAATGTCTAAATTTAGCAGAGAAATCAGGCGATATGAAGAGGGAAGTTGGCAGTTCCTACCCAGTTTTGGCAGGACAACAATTGTAGCTGCTCTCATGGACGCAGGCATTAAACCTTGTGCAGCTATATCTTCATATAAGCCCCTAAGGTTATCCGAGATATCCGGGAGCAGAGCCTTATAAAAGCATGAGTCCAGTCCATCTGGCCCTGGGGCTTTTAGTGCAGGCAGAGATTTTATAACTTCAGAAATCTCTTCAGCAGTTTCTGTAATAGCGCGTCCGCTATAGTAGGACAGGGGATATGCTGCAAAAACTGGTTGACAGCTTCCAGAAGAACGGCATCCTCTGAGTATAGTGTCTTATAGAATTCAGAGAATACATTTGCTATGTCTAGAGATGAGGTTTTGACACCGCCAGTGGTGTCCTTAATACTGCAATGAATTTAGAGGAGTCTTGGCTTTTTAATAGCTGAGCCATCAGATGTCCTGATTTATTCCCAAATCTAAAAAGTTGATACTTTAAATGATAAATTGCTCCCTGCACCCTGTCCTGGAGTAAAGAATTCAATGCTAACTGAATAGCTTTAAACTACATCAAGTCACTGACAGCAGGACTTGTTAGCAGAATGCATTTCTGGGCCCTCAGTCAGGATTCTAGGCATATGATCTCTGCCTGCGTTCTTTTCCGTTTATGGGAGACGTAGCTAATGATATCACACCGTAAAACCACTTTGGCCATTTCCCAGAAGAAGATGGGCTGATTTAGGTGCTGCCCATTAAACTGTACAAATTCTTTCCATTTATTTTGCAAATATTCCGAGAACTCCGGATCTCTATATAAATAAGCAGGCATTCTCCACTGTACCCGCCCACGGATTTCACCCACAGTCATAGATCCTATCACTAGACAGTGATCTGATATTACCAGATCTCCAATCTTGACTGAAGTAAAACTGGAGAGCAATGATTTTGAAATTAGTAAATAATCTATTCATGATTTAGAGGGATGGGCTCACCCCAAGTGGGTGAAATCAACTTCCCCCGGGTGCAGGGTCCTGTCCTCCACACATCAAGCAGGCATAGGTTATTGCAGAGGAACCTTGGCCCCTTATTTTCACTTAGGGAGTGTGCTTTCTTAGGTGGGTACCGGTCCAGTTGAGGATCTATGATGCAGTTTAAGTCGTCCCCCCCCCCCCCCAGTATTATTGGATACTCCCCCAGTTGCGACAGTTGTGTGAATAAGCCCATGAAAAATGAGTGGTCATAACCATTAGGGGCATATGCAGACACCAAAATAGTCTCCCGTCCCAGCAGTTTCCCCAAGAGAATAATATAGCAACCTTTGTGGTCTGAGATGGCTTTTCAAAGCTGAATAGAGACTGCCGCCACTGCTCTACTTTTGGTAGTACCCACTGCTGTAAAGACCTGTGATACCCCTCTTTTCTTAAGTTTGAGGGATTCCGTGTGTGACAGATGCGTTTCTTGGAGAAAGGCCACTTGAAACTTGTCTATTTAAATGAGAAAGTACCTTTTCCCCTCTTAACTGGGGTACCAAGACCCGCTACATTCCAGGTAATAATTTCAATTGCCATTAATCATAGAAATGTTTATGTGTTCTAGCGAAATTTCTGACTAAAACCCCAAACCCTGAGCACATTTATCATCACAAGTATACCAAGAATAATATTCCAGACTTATGAATATACCTTCAGCATTTAGAAATAGCAAGAAATTATTAGGAGTACAGGTTTGCCTAGCCAAAGTTAATATCTCCTTTAACCACCCATAACTAACTTTCATTTTCATAAGAATTATAAAACAAATAATTGAGTTTCCCATTATGCAGTAGGGATGTGCAGCCAAAAAGTTTTCGTTGCATTCGTGATACGTATTCGTGGATGGTCGATTCCGTTTCATGTGGAAGTATGGAGAATTCCATACTTTGTCGATCTGTCAATACATTTCCCGGTTCCCATTAAAGTCAATGGGGAAAGGATTTCCTAAATAAAAATTTAAACCCCCCACCCTCCTGACCCCCCCCCAAGACTTACCAAAACTCCCTGGTGGTCCAGCGGGGAGTCCCTGCACTCGTTTGCCGGTTCATTATGGTGCCAATAGCCTGTGTCACAGGGGCTACCGGTGCCATTGGTCAGCCCCTGTCACATGGTCACAGGCGCCATCTTGTGCTCCTACCATGTGACAGGGGCTGACCAATGGCACCGGTAGCCCCTGTGACATAGTATGGGCAAAGGCTATCGGCGCCATTTTGAGTCCTGGCATCGGAAGGCCAGCGTGCAGGAGGTCGCTCCGGGACCCCCGTTGGACCCACAGGGACTTTTGGCCAGCTTGGGGGGGCCTCCTGACCCCCACAAGACTTGCCAAAAGTCCAGCGGGGGTCCGGGAGCGACCTTCTGCACGCCGGCTGTTCGATGCCAATACTCAAAATGGCGCCGATCACCTTTGCCCTCACTATGTCACACATAGTGAGGGCAAAGGCGATCAGCGCCATTTTGAGACTCAAAATCGCCGTCCGATGCCAATACTCAAAATGGCGCCGATCGCCTTTGCCCTCACTATGTCACATAGTGAGGGCAAAGGCGATCGGCGCCATTTTGAGGGTCCGGGAATCATTTTGAGGGTCCGGGAATCAAAATGGCGCCGATCGCCTTTGCCCTCACTATGTCACATAGTGAGGGCAAAGGCGATCGGCGCCATTTTGAGTATTGGCATCGGACGGCCTGCGTGCAGGAGGTCGCTCCCGGACCCCTGCTAGACTTTTGGCAAGTCTTGTGGGGGTCAGGAGGCCCCCCCAAGCTGGCCAAAAGTCCCTGTGGGTCCAACGGGGGTCCCGGAGCGACCTCCTGCACGCCGGCCGTCCGATGCCGGGACTCAAAATGGCGCTGATAGCCTTTGCCCATACTATGTCACAGGGGCTACCGGTGCCATTGCTCAGCCCCTGTCACATGGTAGGAGCACAAGATGGTGCCGGTGACCATGTGACAGGGGCTGACCAATGGCACCGGTAGCCCCTGTGACACAGGCTATCGGCGCCATAATGAACCGGCAAACGAGTGCAGGGATGGCTTCTGGACTCCCCGCTGGACCACCCGGGAGTTTTGGTAAGTCTTGGGGGGGTCAGGAGGGTGGGGAGTTTAAATTTTTATTTAGAAGGCCGAATAAAACAGAAATCTGTTTAATGCGTGGGGAGTCGCGATGCGTTTCGTTTCCCCACGTATTTAACAGATAGCAAAAAATATGTTGCGGATTACAAATACGTGGAAAACGGATGCACATCCCTATTATGCAGACCCTGGTTCCCCATATACCCTCATCCCCGCGCCTGTCATGCACTTTGTCCCCCACTAGAAGACCTGGAGTCATCTGATGTTGGATGTGCTCCTCACCTCCCCCTGCTTGTGATACCACATATATGAACAATAGCTTTAAACTACCCATTGCCAAGTGCAGATAAATAACACTCTTATACCATATAAACTTTAAACAGCAGGATTGGAAACTCTGTGGCACAAAAACCTCAGTGCAGTAATGCTCGGAACGCCTTTAATCAGGCATGTTTCACTCCATGGTTCAGAGGTGTTGCCCCTTTCTTGCGTGGAAACCTGCTTGAGCTAAAAACAAAAGTTTTCACCCCTAGGGCTTATCTTGCGGTGCCAGGGAATTAACAAAGCCTGTGGCAGCGCTGGGAGTTTCAAATACTTGAGTAGTGCCTTGGTGCCAAACTCTCAATTTAGCTGGATAAATTAAAGAGGAGCAAATGTTCTTGTTGAATAAAGTAGTACAAATGGTGGAGAATTCTCGCCGCTGGGTGGAAACTCATGTGGAAAAGTCTTGAAAGACTAAAACCTGCTTCTTCTCATAAAGAAAATCCCACGACTTTCGGTAATGCTGCAGAAGAAGCACTTTATGCACATAATTCAGGAAGCGGGAAATCACCACCCTCGACTTTTCACCTTGTAAATAGGTTTTGCGCCGAGTCTATGGGCCCAGAGCACCAGGCCCCCCGGGGTAGACTAAAGGGAGGGAACCAGGGCAGTCATCCAGGTCTCCAAAACCCACGGCAGATCTACCTTGCGCACCGCCTCCGGAATGCCAATAAACCACAAGTTGTTACGTCTGGATCTGTTTTCTAGATCGTTAAGCTTCGCATCTCTGCTTAGGGCATCTTTCTCTAGCTGAATAATTCGCTGTTCCAGGGCTCCCACATCATCCTCCGTGAGGGCTACACGCCCCTCCACCCTTTCAAAGCGGGTATCACAGTCCGAAAGCGAGGACCTTACCTCTGCTATCTGTTCTGATATTTGATGTAGCCTCATATCCAGAGCAGCTATAACAGCTTGTGATATTTTTTCCTCCAGTGTGTCTTCCCTGGCTGAGTCGGCAGGGTCCTGAGTGGCGGCGGCCATATTGTTTTCATCTGCCCTCGTTTTTTCTTTCTCCTTTTTCTGTGTCTTCATAGCCATTAGGGAGGAAAAGAACATGCGGTCCCATGCAGATGAACTGATAATCACTGTCTTTCCCTTGCAGGCAAAAAGGGTGCAATGTAGGGTGCCAATGGAGCAGATTTCTCGGGGAGGTGAGCGGAGCTCGGGGCACATGCTGCTTACTGAGTCCACCACATCACGTGACTCCCCTGGTAGTCAGAAAGGCAGGCAACAAACAAAAAGTTAGCCAAACCTCCCACCCCTCTTTCACCTACCTCTAGCTCATCCTTTATAGGCAGGTGACACTTTCACAAATAAAAAAGGGGGGGGGATGGGTGAATAAATGTACAAAATCTTTGTAGGGATGCCAACCTCTTTAAATATTGATTGTTTACTTGTGGTATTCTTCAATAAAGATATATGCAAAAAATAATTCATTTTAAAAAGTCAGCTTTTTAACTTAAACTCAGAAATTCCCCACACCTTATCAAGAGTTTGATCATTCCCTTGTAGGTCCCTAACTGATATATAGTGAATACACTAATACATTTAAAGGACCCTAATTGTACGCATTCCTACTCCCATAGCAAATTAAAACTTAACTAGGAACTGAACAAATTTGAGATGAAGGCAACAGTCCCAGTCTTTTGCATCAAATGTCACCTGTATGATTTTTTTTATGCACCGGTGAGAAATTGTACATGTGCATCCGATTCAAAGACCTCCTGTCTCTCAGAGAACGAGTCCAATCGCTGGAGGCTAGAGTGGCAGACCTGGAGGAGCTGAGGCAGACAGAGGTGTATATAGATGAGACCTTCAGGGACATAGTAGCCAAATCCCAACTCCAGTCTGGCAGTTCTGGTGCTGCCTTGGAGGAAGAAGGTCTCATGATTGGAGAGCATCAACCTGGTACAGCAGGAAATGATCCTGTAGCAAGGACCTGCTCTCCAGGTGCTACATTGTCATCTCGCACCAAGGATGTGTCTCCCAGGGTTACTGCCCAAGAGGGAAGGGTTAGATCAGCCATCATGTCTGGTGATTCGATTATTAGGAATGTAGAGAGCTGGGTGGCTGGTGGGTGTGAGGATCGCCTGGTAACATGCCTACTTGGTGCGAAGGTAGTGGATCTCATGTGTCACCTAGATAGGATTTTAGATAGTGCTGGGGAGGAGCTGGATGTCGTGGTACATGTGACCACTGATGACATAGGAAAATGTGGGAGGGAATTCTGGTATCATTCTCTGTAATGCTCTCTGTTCCATGCGCAGGTCCCCAATGTCTGGATGAGACGATGGTGCAAGGAAGAGGGATTCAGTTTTGTAAGGAATTGGCAAACCTTATGGAGAAGGGGGAATCTTTTCCAAAGGGATGGGCTCTACCTTAACCAGGGTGGAACCAGGCTATTCGCACTAACCTTTAAAAAGGAGATAGAGCAGCTTTTAAACTAGAGCAAAGGGGAAAGGCAATAGTCACTCAACAGCGTAAGGTTCGGAGGAGGTCTCTTCAAAGGATACTGAGGAAGCATTAAAGTTAGGGCATCCTAACATAGAGGTTCCAATAATAAGAAAAGTAGTCCAAGTGCCTATAATTTAAAACTCACCTGAGCTAAAAGATTCCAATTTATCCCTGTCAACTGAAAACCAGAATGTAAATACAAACAAGAAACACACTTTAAAATGTTTGTATGCTAATGCCAGAAATCTAAGAAGTAAGATGGGAGAATGAGAGTGTATAGCAGTGAATGATGACATAGACTTAATTGGCATCTCAGAGACATGGTGGAAAGAGGATAACCAATGGGATAGTACTATACTGGGGGTACAAATTATATCGCAATGACAGAGAGGAGTATCTTGGTGGTAGGGTGGTGCTTTGTGTCCGGATGGCATAGAGTCCAACAGGATAAAGATCCTGCATGAGACTAAATGCATAATTGAATCTTTATGGATAGAAATCTCCTGTGTGTTGGGGAAGAGTATAGTGATAGGAGTATGCTACCATCCACTTGGTCAAAATGGTGAGACAGTGAAATGCTAAGAGAAATTAGGGAAGCTAACCAAACTGGAAGTGCATAATAATGGGAGATTTCAATTATCTCAATATTGATTGGGTAAATGTAACATCAGGACATGCTAGAGAGATAGAGTTCCTGGATGGAATAAATAACAGTTTTGTGGAGCAATTGGTTCAGGAACCAGTGAGAGAAGGAACAATTTTAGATCTAATTCCCAGTGGAGCATGGGATTTGGTGAGAGATGTAACAGTGGTGGGGGCCACTTGACAATAGTGATCATAATATGATCAAATTTGAATTAATGACTGGAAGGGGGACAGTAAAAAAAATCCATGGATCTAGCACTAAACTTTCAAAAGAGAAACTTTGATAAAATGAGAAAAATATTTTGAAAAAAAACTGAAAGGTGCAACTACAAAGGTAAAAAGTGTGTAACAGGCATGGACATAGTTAAAAAACACCAACCTAGAAGCACAGTCCAGATGTTTTCCATGCATTAAGAAACGTGGAAGGAAGGCAAAACTATTACTGGCATGGTTAAAAGGTGAGGTGAAAGAGGCTATTTTAGCCAAAAGATCTTCATTGAAAAATTGAAAAAGAATCTATCAGAAGAAAATAGACTAAAGCATAAGCACTGGCATCTTAAATATACGACATTGATAAGAAAGGCTAAGTGGTCAATTTTAAAAGAAATGTGTGCCCGTTCATGTGCACGCAGTTCCTGGCGTGCGCACATGGACGTGCCGATTTTAAAACATGTGCACTGTCTTATCAATGTCTTACATTTAACTTGCCAATGCTTATGCTTTATCCTATTTTCTTCTGATGGATCCTTCTTCCAATTTTTGAATGAAGATTTTTTGTCTAAAATAGCCTCTTTTAACTCACCTTTTCACCATGTGGTAATCGTTTTGCCTTCCTTCCATCTTTCATAATGCATGGAATACATCTGGACTATGCTTCTAGGATGCTATCTGAAGCAGAAAGCCTGTGAGAGAGTTGGTTGGACCGTTGGATGATCAAGAGATTAAAGGGGTACTTATAGAAGATAAGGCCATTGCGGAAAGATTAAATGATTTCTTTGCTTCGGTGTTTACTGAAGAGGATGTTGGAGAGATACCCGTTCCAGAGAAGGTTTTCATGGGTGATGATTCAGATCAACTGAACCAAATCACAGGTGTACCTGGAAAATGTAGTAGGCCTGATTAACAAATTGAAGAGTAGTAAATCACCATAACCAGATGGTAAACACCCCAGGGTTCTGAAAGAACTAAAAAATGAAATTTCTAATCTATTTCAATTAATTTGTAACCTATAATTAAATTCATCCAATGTACCTGAAAATTGGAAGACGGACAATGTAGCCCCTATATTTAAAAAGGGATCCAGGGGTGATCCAGGAAACTCTAGACTAGTGAGCCTTCAGTGCTTGGAAAAATCATGGAAACTTTATAAAGAATAAAATCACAAAACATTTAGACAAACATGGTTTGATGGGACACAGGCAACATGGATTGACCCAAGGGAAGTCTTGCCTCATAAATCTCCTACATGTTTTTGAAGAGGTGAATAAACATGTGGACAAAGGTGAACCGGTAGATGTGCTGAATTTGGATTTTCAGAAGGTGTTATGCCACCTCCTCATCCTGTTTATGAGAGGCTTCTAAGAAAACTAAAAAGTCATGGGATAGGAGGCGATGTCCTTTTCTGGACTGCAAGCTGGTTAAAAGAAAGGAAACGGAGAGTAGGATTAATTGGTCAGTTTTCACAGTGGAAAAAGGTAAACAGTGGAGTGCTTCAGGGATCTGTACTTGGACCGATGCTTTTTAATATATTTATAAGTGATCTGGAAAGGGGTACAACAAGTAAGATGATCAAATTTGTGAATGTCACAAAATTTTGCAGAGTAGTTAATTGTCAAGCAGATTGTGATGAATTGCAGGAGGAAGATTGGGCTTCCAAATGACAGATAAAATTTAACGTGGACAAGTGCAAAGTGATGCATATAGGGAAAAATTACCCTTCATACATAATGTTAGGGTCTCTCTTAGGAGTTACCACCCAGGAAAGAGATCTAGGCGTCATAGTGGCTAATACATTGAATTTGTCTGCTCAATGTACTGTGGCAATCAAAAATGCGAACAGAATACTGTGTGCAGTTCTGGTCACCACATCTCAAAAAGGATATAGCTGCACTGGAGAAAGTGCAGAGAAGGGTGACCAAAATGATAAGGGGCATGGAATGGCTATCTTATGAGGAAAGACTAAAGAAGTCAGGGCTGTTCAGTTTGGAGAAGAGATGACTGAGAGGAATATGATAGAAGTCTACAAAATCATGAAAGGATTTGAACAAGTTAATGTAAATTGGTTATTTACTCTCTCAGATAATAGAAGGACCAGGGGGCACTCCATGAAGTTAGCAAGTAGCTCATTTAAAACAAATTGAAGAAAATTATTTTTCACTTAGAGCATAGTTAAGCTCTGGAACTCATTGGCAGAGGATGTGATTACAGCAGTTAGTGTAACTAGGTTTAAAAAAGGTTTGGATATGTTCCTAGAGGAAAAATCCATAAACTGCTATTATGGTAATTAATAAGCAATAGTAGCTTGTGATTTATCTAATGTTTGGGTACTTGCCAGATACTTGTGACTTGGATTGGCCACTGTTGATGAAGAAAAAAACATCCCCCGAGCTCAGCTCCTAGACTGCCCTCCACAGAACCGGGAACGGGCACTGCTAAGAGCTGGACCTGCTCCGTCACCGCCACTGACAGAACAGAAATGCTGATGGGACCCGGGCTGGCTCTTGAGCGTGGGAAAGTGTGCCAAAGCCTCCCCCCCCCCGATGAAACTAGATTTTTACAGCTGATGCAGTACTGAGTACAAGGTGTGGCACACAGCAGGCAGCTCTGAGAGGAACGCTTTTGCGATTTCTGTGACTGGAGTGGACCCGGACCTCTATTCAAAAAGTCATTTACAGTGAAACTTTTTGAACAAGTGGAGGAAAAAGTGGGCACCCCAAACAATACTTTCAGCATGAGCAGTATCCTGTCAGCTACTACATCCTCCCCCACTTATATCTGCCTTACCCCCATGGCCACCATAGAATGGGCTTTCCTGACAAAGGCCATAGCTACAGCAGTTGGCAGGAGAGACCATTGTCACATTCCAGCACAGGAGATCTCTGTACAATTTAAGTTACATGCTACATTGCAGAACCCATCAAGAATATAGTTGCAGACCTGTTATACTGGCATATAAATCTATGGTCTAGCCAGATATGGCCAATGTGGTTCAGCAGTTCCTAACCTGCTCACCACTCAGTGTGCCTAATGAATAGATAATCTCAATGGCAGGGGACAATATGAGTCTACATCATTCACAGCTGGCACCAGAGTCAGTCGGATAGCCATGGATGAGCCTGGGTGGGCCATGGCCCACCCACTTTGGGCTCAGGCCCACCCAATCAAGGCTGTCTGATACCAAACGAGTCATGAAAAATGGCCACCACTGACTCATTCATCGCGGTGGCTGAAGAAGGAGAGAGCCTGCTGAAGCAAGGACACCATAGGATCCCATCTCCATGGTGGCAATGAAGTCATCCAGCTGAAGCAAGGCCACCATGAGAGCCCATCCCCATGGTGGCAAAAAAGAAGGCCCACTAGAATAAAGCTATGGTTAAGTAGGGGTTTGGAGGTGAGCCCCTGTATTTGTATGAGAGAATGGGAGCTTGAGTGTGTTTATTAGGATGGGAGCTTAGGTGTGTGCATGAGGATAGGAGCCTGGGTATGAGTAAGATGATGGGAGCCTGAGTGTGTGAGTTAGAGCTTGTGTGTGTGTGGTAGAATATGTGAGAGTGAAAGCTTAAGTGTGTAAGGGAGTCTGTGTGGGAAAGCATGAGCCTTTGTGTGTATGCGAGAGAGAGGAAAGAAAGAAGATAGGAGAGAGAAGATATAGAAAGAGAAGAGTGACCCTGGAGATAGGAAAAGACTAAGGGGAAAGTGGAAAAAAGAAATGTGGACCAACTGAGAAAAAAAATAAAAAGATCATATAACAAAGGTGAAAAAAACATTATTTTGAGATTTTAGCAATTAGAATATGCCAACCTTAGGTATGTGCATTTCTTATAATTTTGTATTTTCCTCTTTAGTTTTCCATTGTTCAGAGTTTGGTTTCTCAGGCTTTCTATATCGGTTTTGTTTATATGCTTCTATTTCTAAAATGTAGTCCCTTATTTGTGATTTAGGTAACTGTCATTCTGTGTCCTGTCTGGGTGTGACTGAGCTGCAGTACTGCTGCCAGCGTGTAGTTTCTCTTCAGGGATTTGTAGCAGTCTGGCTTGTTCTGTTATCCCAGTAGGTGGTGTATTAATGTTTGAGGGCCTGGTGTAGTATTTGCATTGCTTCTTTTTCATAAGTTTGCTGTTATTTGAGTCCTGAGAGTCAGTCCTGTTATGATACGGCATGACAAGGTTCTAGGTGCCTTTTTATTTTTATTTTTGCAGGGGTTTGTGTTACTTCACAAAATGTTTAGCAGAGGAGGCAGTCTTTTTTTTTTTTTCTGTTGAGGTGAATCCAGAATTTGAATATAGCTTTTTTTCATGTTGGGTTGTAATGTGAACTATCATGGTTTTGCATTCCACCTGCTCTCTTGATTATTGCCATTTTATTGTAGTTAAGCCTTATGAACTGCACTAGTGCCTATGTAGCATATTATAATCATAGATCCAGTGTAAGCACAACCTTAAATCCCAAATGTGTATATTTTCAGGGTTTTTTGAAAACGCACTTAAAATAATCTTCTAATCACTAACAAGTAAACCTCAAGTCAATAGTGAAAGCAAAGGCAAAGCAATTTGAAAACTTATCTTAAAGTTCTGGTGGAAGTAGAAGAACTGAACACAGCAGCAAGAAGGCCGCAGGACCAGGACCAAAGAGTGCAGCATGGAGGCAGGAGGCCCACAATAAGACACAGCAGCATGGATGCAGGAGGCCCAGGAGAAGACACAGCAGCACGGAGGCAGGAGTACAAGGAAAAGACACAGCAGCTTAGAGGCAGGAGGCCCAAGAGAAGACACAGCAGCATGGAGGCAGGAACACCACAACAGCATGAAGGCAGGAGACACAGCAACATGGAGACAGCAGCACTAGGAGAAGATACAGATGAATGGAGGCAGGAACACCAGGAGAAGACACAGCAGCATGGAGGCATCAGCACCAGGGGAAGACACAGCAGCATGGAGCCAGGAGCACCAGGAGAAGAACCAGCAGCTTAGAGGCAGCAGCAGCATGTGCTAAAATGAGATGAGAAACAGCAGCATGGAGGCAGCAGCAGCATGAGATGAGATGAGATGAGATGAGAGACACCAGCATCAGGAGCAGGAGATGAGACACAATGAGGCTGCATCAGGGAGGATGGAATAGGAGCAGAGCATCAAGTAGAGTAGAGTTAGGCTGCAGGACCACAATGGCAGACAGTAGACCATCCCTTCTGCTAGTCGCCACAGGAACTCTGTAGTGAGAATGGGCCCAGCAGCCTTCTTCCATCTAGCTGCACAAACATTTTGTAGAGGGGCTCACTCAGGATTGTTGGTACAACTCTTCTTAGTTGGCATTCAATGCCATCACCTTTGGTGCTTTTTACCCCCTGCCATGGCGTGGCTTGCCATTTGGGGAGTGCATGTCTTTTGGGGGCCTACCCCTCTGGCGTCTATCAGGCTGAGGACTGCTGCGTGGTGTGGAGCCCAGTGATGCTGGGGAAGACATGGGTGGATGCTCAGGCATCCTTTGAAAGATCTGCATTAGCAAGTTGGTCATACTGTTGACTGATGTAGCCAGCATTATTACACCTGCGTGTGGATGGCAGTCTGATCCCATAGAGCCTGGCTCTGCCTGGTTCACAACCCCCTTGAGACGCAATACATCATCACATATCTAGCAGAGATATACCCCATGCCTCCTTTCCAGCTGGTCCAGCTGCTCGTGCATTGAATATTGGTGGCGGGAATGTTTTTGATGCTGGTGCTGCTGCCAGGGCTGTTGCCAGTTCTAGTGGCAGTGCTGGGCCTCCAAATGTGGCATGAGGGGGCTACTGGGATGCTTCTGCTGAGGGCCTGATGCTTCAGGCTGGTACCATGGTGTGCTAGCTTGAGGTTGTACAGCATCAACTGGTTTCCAGTCTAGGCTGGGTTCCTCCATGAAGGCGGAGATGTTGAAGGACACATTGAGTGGGCTGGCTGAGCCAAGGGGTTACAGCATCATCATAATCTCCTGAGGCTGCTGCTGCTGCTCCTCCTCCTCGCTCATCTGGGTCTGTGCATCTGTCATGAAGGCCCTCTGCAAAAGGGCTAGTGTGCTGCTGGTCTCTGGGGCTTGCTGGCTGATCCCTGGGGCTTCATAGCTGGCACTGGCAGCTTCATGGGCAAGAGCTGTGGAAACAAAGAATTAGAACTAAGTTCCAATGGCAGCAAGTATCCATTTCGCATTTACCATCAGAGGCACACTTTGCATCTAAAGCATTGTGAGAATCTTATGCCAAATGATGTGTACAGCCATTGCAGCCTGGCCATTTACAGGAGAGGTGAACTTACAGACTGCAGCTCACTTGGTGTCCAGCAGCTCATCCTTGCCTTCAGAGACAACCAATCCCAGCTGTTGCATGAAGCTCTCCTCCATAGGTGTGAGGATGATGGGACAAGGGGCTCTTCCTCCAGGCCGGCACCTTTGCCTTCAACTGCACCTTGATGTCCCTGCTCCCCACTGCAATAGACACCACTGCACCTAGAGACGGCCTAGGCTATGGTGCACCAAATTTGGCCCTTGGCTGTCTTCAAGGTCTTGGCCACATGGTTGCCGAACAGCATAGCATAATGGTCCAGGACCCTTGCACTCACCATCTCGTCTTGCACAGTGAATTTGATAGCCCTGAGATAAGGGTGTCCTGCTGCTTGGCTGTCAGAAGGGGGTGCCACTTCCACTTCCAGAGAAGTGTCCTCCCTTTCCTCACTCCCTACCACTCCCAACTCTCCTCCATTTCTCCCCCCTCCTGCCCCTGTCTTCCCCTCTGTCCTCTCTCTCTCTATCCCTAACCTGCCGTCCTCCTCCCTCCATCCTCACCTGCCTATCCCCTTCCCCTGCCTCCTCCTATCCATTCCCTCCTGCCTATCTCTACTCCTACCCCTGTCCCTACTCCTACTCCTCCTCCTCCTAGCACTCCTGCCCTCATCCTCCCACCTCCTCTCCTCCCACCTCCCCCTCCTCTCCTCTCCTTTCCTCTCTCCCCACACCTCTCATGCTCCATCTTCCTCACTCTTCCTCACAACCACCATTCCTCCTCAATCTTCCACTCCTCCTCATCCTCCATTCCTCCACTGCTTCTCACTTCTCCACTCCTCCTCCTCACTCCTCCTTACTCCTCCACCACCACCACCACTCCTCCTCACTCCTTCACAAAAAAAGACTGACAAACGTGACAAACTAACAAAACCTTCCACACACAGAAAAAGACAAAAGACAAAAGAACAGGGAAACAGATGAGAAACACACAACAAAGGACACATCACTCAGAAATCACTAGCTAAACTCCTACTCTAACCATTATCCAACTCCCCTCCTCTCCAGTCTCTCCCACACCTGACATACCCTCAAAGAGGCAGCTGCAGGAAATCAAAATATATAAACTGCAAAGATAACGCACCATGCATTAATCAACACTAGCTGCATAAAATGATGTGGCATGCATTGATACAAAGTGCTGCATGCTGATACAACACGCGACGCGATAATGCAATGTGCTTTGCGTTACTTACCTATACGATGCGGTAGACAGGAAATTATCCTAACCACACCCTTTTTTATCGTGGGTGCTATTTTCATTATATTATAGTATTTTGATAAATCTAGGCCTGAGTTACCTGTTTAGTTAACATAACATAACATTTTCTTAATTAGTTGGCATTATTATTTTATCTCATATATGCCAATAAGATAGGAGTCTTGTAAGTCATGTGATTTCTTGTAAATTAAGTCCAGAAGGCAGAAATGAAACTCAGTTCTGATCTTTAACATACATTTTGACCTTTGATATACTATTCAACATTGCAGCAGCTTTGTCTATTTCTACAAGTCTAATTAGAATAATATGCAAATACTGTCAGCATGTAAGATAAGTCTAACACTAAAATGGGATGCAGACACTGACCTTTGGTACATTTCAGTATTTCTAAGCACCTTTCCAGAACATTCCTTACAAATTACATTCATTACAAATAATACATTCAATACTAAGCATAAATGTGATATAATACATAAGAATAATAACTTATACTAAGGTTGCTATTATCCTGCCTCTCTTCCTCTTCACCACTCTAAGATATGACTTTTACAGGTATATTTTTCATAAGAACTTTGCAAAACACTCACAAACCTACTTGAAGTGGATTGTTATTCAAAAAAACTCTTTCATTGTGTACATTTTTTACACAGAGAGGATAACTTTCAAACAACTTTATGCAGCCCCATAAACACTTGTATATATACTTGTATATGGTAGTGTAGAGACCTACTACAGTATTTTATAACCTGAGCATGTCAGGTATGTGCAGATTATAAAATACGTGCAATGAATTGAAAGCATGTTCTTTTCCTATTTTATAAACAAATACATGTATATTTTACATGCAAAAAATAACATAACTTGCTCATGTAAAACCTTGATTTATACTCGGAAGTTGGTATATTTTACAACATGCACACGTAATTGAAATCACCCATTTGCTGATACCGCCACTAGTTCACCCAGTCCATCTCCAGTTGATTAAGACCCTCTAAGTACTTCATCCTGAACTCCCACCAGTTCACCAAGACCTCCTATCTACCAATAACAGGCAACAAGTGAATCCAATATTATTTGCACTAGATAATTAGCAGATGTAAAATTACATAAATAAATTGCCTAATGTATTCACATTAATCTCTTATAAAATAGCAAATGTGTATATCTTTTGGTCCTCCCTGGAATGCTCCTAGACTGCCCCCTATTTTGCACAGAGAAATGTGCATGTGAAACCAAACATGCACGTATATTTTTGATGTTTATAAAATAGCATGAACACAAGTACCAGCTTCATATTTGCTAATTTTATGCATGTAACTCCTTTGAAAATTCACCCCTTAGAGAGTGCTTAGTGGCAAACATGGTCTGACAGCCATATAAGCTTTATATCCATTGGAAGACCTTTCTATGCTGAAAAAATTATGCATGGCTTGTATAGATAAACTAAAAACCAAATAAATGATTGTGGGCTGAAACTTTTGTTCTGTGAACTCTTTGACTGGAGAGGTGGCAAACATTTTGGCAGAAAAGGTGTTATGAAAGTAAAACTGCAGTTATGCCTTAATTGCAGGAAAGCAAGTTTGCTCTGTAGACTCTACATAATTATTCTTTTCTTTCCTCTGTTCTGTAAATAATGATTTTACCCATACCTAATTTCCCTCTGAAATAATATGAATTAGAAAGTTGAAAACTTTTAATTTCTTTATCATATTTAATAGTAATGAATTGCACTTGTGCTTACAGATGGTAAATAATATATTGATCTTTCTCATACTTTATGTTTTCTAATGAATAATGAATTTTAAACAAATTACAGTAATATTCAATTTCCAAAAGAAAAGGTGGTAGGAGTATTACCTTGAGATGCATATTTTAGTTAGGTTTATGCATGTCAGTTAGGTTTAAAGTTATCTGGGTAAACTTATCTGGATAGCTTTAGCCATGTATATTTAATGGAAGACCTGCCCTGCTGAATATTCAGCTAAAGTAAGCCAAGAAACTTTACCTGGCTAATTTTGCTGGCATACTGAATATGAACTTTTATGTTTTGTTATAAATATGTGTTTTTCCAGACTAGGTGAAGGCCAATACATTTAGCAAGGCTAGATACCTTGTAGTTGCATTTCCACTTTAGTATGTGCTTTATTATTTCTCAAATGCACTAAATATCACATGTGATAGAAAAAGGGGTAGGTTTTATGGTAATAAGCAGTTTACTGCAATAATACCTATGCAAAGCACTAAGTTACTACAAATTGCAATACTTTTTTGCACTTTGAGATAGGTGCCAGAATTGTTGTATTTCCTACAGACAACCACTGGGGGAACCATGTTTACTGAGTGAGAGAGAGAGAGAGAGAGAGTGAGAGAGAGAGAGAACCTAGTCATAATAGCCCTCACACTAGATAAGTATTTATATCTCTATGGGAGGCCCACCTAGTAATTCAAGGTGAGGTTTAGGTATTAATGTAGGGATTAGGGGAAACGTTGACATTTAAAGTGAGATGTACGAACAGAACAGTGCTCTCTTGTGAAGATTTGATGACCTTCGGAGTGAGGAAACTCACTCAAAGATGAGATTTGTGCAAAGTTCTCTCAACCTAGCTTGATGTTACCCAGGTAGAGAGTCCATCGAGCTAGGTTGAGAGAACATTGCACAAATCTCATCTTTGAATGAGTTTCCTCACTCCGAAGGTCATCAAATCTTCACAAGAGAGCACTGTTCTGTTCGTACATCTCACTTTGAATGTCAAAGTGGCCCCTTACCCCTACACTAATACCTAAACCTCACCTCAAGTTACTAGGTGGGCTTCCCATAGAGATATAAATACCTTTTTAGTGTGAGGGTATTATGGCTAGTCTCTCTCTCTCTCTCTCTCTCTCATCATAAACATGGTTCCCTCAGTGTTTGTCTGTAGGAAATACAACAATTCTGGCACTTATTGCAAAGTATGAAAAAGTTATTGCAATTTGCACTGCAGTATCTTAGCACTTTGCATAGATATTAACATAAACTGCCTATTACCACAAAACACACCCCTTTTCCTATACATGCAATATTTAGTACATTTTGATAAATCCAGGCCAAAGTTGGCTGGCTAACTTTAGGATAGCTTTTTGGTCCAACCACACTTAGCCAGCTAAGTCATCCAGTTAACTCTATCGGCTAATTCAACTCCTCCCAGTTATGCTCCTGGAACGCCCCTCTCAGTAATGCTCCTGGAACGCCCCTAATTTATCTGGCTAAATTCTAGCTAGCTATCTTATTAATTTATTAATATTTGTATACTATTAATTTGTCCATCTAAATGGGTTTTGAATATGGACCTTGGAGTTTCTTTTTCCAGATTATTCTGGGAGTTTCAGGATTCCTTATCAAAGGCATCTGGGTTTTTCTGGAGTGCTCTAGGCTATATTCACAGATCCATACTTTCTGATTCTGAACTGGTGTGTGGCTCTGGAAACAGAGGAGAAACCATTCCAGGATGAGGAGAAACTGAAATTTGTAAACCCCAAAACTGCAGCTTCAACAACCACTGCACCTAGGAAGCAGTTCTCCTTTAACTCCTGCCATTGAAGCAAAAAAGAATGATGGAATTGCATCAACAGTATCAAGGCTTATTGATTAAGGGTAGTAACCTCCACACCAGTAAGTTACTTCAAGCACTCTTTTCTTCATTTCCATCCTTTAGCCTTTAGGGATCCACAGTATTTATTCCATGCCCTTTTGAATTCTTTCACTGTTTTGGTTTTCACCACTTCCTCCAGAAGGGCAGTCCACCCTCTGCGTGAAGAAATATTTCCTGACATTGATTCTGAGACATCCCCCTGGAGTTTCATTCCGTGACCACTAGGTTCTACTGATTTCTTTCCAATGGAAAAGGTTTGACATTTGTACATGAATGAATAGCTGCACAGATGGTGATGAAAAGAGTGTTTCTGCGTTCTGGCAATGGTTTGGTGTTTCAAGGACCTGCTGAGCAGAGCCTGTCAAAGAAGGGATGCAGCATCTTCCAGTACTGACTGGAAAATCTACCGAGGATGGCTTTATACTAGGATCATCGATGATAGGTTAGCAAAGCCCTAAGGTAAGACAAAGCCCCAAGGTAAGTAAAACATTAAACTCTTGCATAGAAATAGGATAAAAGGGTAACATCTGGAAAGCTATATACACTAATGCTCATAGTATGGGCAATAAAGTCCCAGTTCTGAAGATAGTAATGGAAGTGACTAACTTGAATGTAGTGGCTATCCTGGAAAACTATGACTGGGATATCATTATACTGGGCTATAATCTTTTCAGGAAAGACAGGGAGGAAGAAAGGGAGGAGGAGTTTCATTATATGTAAAAATAATATTACAGCATCAGAATTGCAGAATTGCAGGGCTTATGAGGTAAGAAGTAGGCACTGTAGATTAATATGGAAAGAGGGAATGGAACATCTATATAATTATATTGGTAGGGATGTGCAGAGCAAAATTTTATGTTCATATTTTTTATGTCCGAAAGGGGGTCCCACTTGCGGCCAATATGGACATAAAAAAAATCCAATGAGTTGGGTATATGTACATATGTGCAAAAAAAAATTTAAACCCCCTCACCCTCCTTAATCCCCCCCCAGACTTACCACAACTCCCTGGTGATCGAGCGAGGAGTGAGGACGTCATTTCTGCAATCCTTGGCGAGAAGCATGTGACGTCGGTGGCACGTCGAGTGACGCGGCGTCACGTGATTCCCGGCTCGTTCGCGCCGGACGGCTCGTTCGGCCCAAAAAGAACTTTTGGCCAGCTTGGGGGGGCCTCCTGACCCCCCCAAGCTGGCCAAAAGTTCTTTTTGGGCCGAACGAGCCGTCCAGCGCGAACGAGCCGGGAATCACGTGACGCTGACGTCACGTGATTCCCGGCAAGTTCGCGCCGGACGGCTCGTTCGGCCCAAAAAGAACTTTTGGCCAGCTTGGGGGGGCCTCCTGACCCCCTCAAGCTGGCCAAAAGTTCTTTTTGGGCCGAACGAGCCGTCCGGCGCGAACTTGCCGGGAATCACGTGACGTCGCGTCTGAGTGACGCGGCGCCACGTGATTCCCGGCTCGTTCGCGCCGGACGGCTCGTTCGGCCCAAAAAGAACTTTTGGCCAGCTTGGGGGGGTCAGGAGGCCCCCCCAAGCTGGCCAAAAGTTCTTTTTGGGCCGAACGAGCCGTCCGGCGCGAACGAGCCGGGAATCACGTGACGCCGGCGTCACTCGACGTGCCGCCGATGTCACATGCTTCTCGCCAAGGATTGCAGAAATGGCGTCCTCACTCCTCGCTCCATCACCAGGGAGTTGTGGTAAGTCGGGGGGGGGGGATTAAGGAGGGTGAGGGGGTTTATATTTTTATTTTGGCTCAACAATCGCGATTTCCCACATATCGAACATATCTATGTTCGATATGTGGGAAATCCGATCGTTTATGTCAAATCAATTTTTTAAGTAAAAAAAAAATATGAGTTGCGTTTTACTAATGCGGTCAATCCGAATGCACACCCCTATATATTGGTGTCATATACAGACCTCCATTGCAGATATAAGAAACGAGTAGAGATTTCACTTAGGATATTCACAAATGGCTATGAAAGGAGAAATGCTATTGCTACTACATGTTGATTGGGTCACCGTAGCTGTAGTGTCTTCTAGAAGCAGGGAGATCCTGGATTCTCTGTAGAAAAAAAACTGTTCCATTAACTGGTAATGGAACCCACGTGGAACCTGGTGCTTACCAATGGTGACAGTGTTTCTGATGTTGTAGTGGATGATCATCTGGGATCCAGTGATCACTGGATGTTGTGGTTTAGAATTAGAGCACAGGCAATGAAGGTTCATTAAAAAATGAGGGTCCTAGACCTCAGGAAAACTAACTTTGTTAAAATGGGCGGATACTTCAATGAGTCATTAACTGGATGGGAAAACCTAGAGGAAGTAGAAGATCAGTGGACAAAACTAAAAGGATGGACCCAAAAAACAACAAGGGAAGTTGATCTATCAAAGCTGTAAGGAAAACAAAAAAGGGGATAGATCTTATCCAATAAAGTTCATTTGAAGGATTTAAGATCTATCCCCTTTTTTGATTTCCCCAAAACTAAAAGGAGACATTATAAGGATAACTAACATTTTTGTTAGAAAAGTAAATGAAAGAGGAAAGAGAGACTTGATTTTCTAAATAGCTAAAAAAGTAATTGTAGCCTCTCCCTCTTTTGTATTAATGCTGATTTGTGTAGGGGACACACTGAATCCTGGATCTCAGGCACCAGTCCTTTGAATTCCGGGACATGGATTCTTTCAATGGGGGGAGGCCTCCTGGGCCCAAGGTGTGTAGAGGAACAAGGAATCCACTTTCAGTCTAGTCACTCTCTTTCACAGTTACTACTCACTGTTAGTTGGCTCTCAGGTATGGTATCTTCCTTCAAAGTAAAAACAAGCAGGACACTAGAGGTGATGTTCAAACAAAATGTACTGTAATAACTTCAATGTTTATTTAAAAGTTAAAGTCCAGGAATCTTCACAAAACAAAAATATCCAAATATCCTATTTACCCTTGCTGTTCTCTGAGCCAGTAATCCCTAAAGGGTAGGGACTTTTTCAAAACTTACATTCTTGGGTGATTAGTAGTGGGCTTCTGTCAAAAAAGCCAGGTTTCAGTCTCTTTGAATGTACCTTGGATGGCAAAGTTTCAAAACTTCCCAAACATGCAACAAAACTGTTACTTTCATAAACTTCTCTCCAGGCAGAGGCAGAAGCCACCCCACTTCAGCTGGATATAAGGTATGCAACCCACCCAGACTCTCTTTCCCTCAGGTAGTGTGGTTTCCCTCATCAAACTGGGATCAAGTTCAACTAGAAAAAAATTTTCTTTACAAAAATTTGTCTCTCAGCACCTCCAGGCCATAGGAGCTTAGTCAGGGACCTCCACCAACATCAGCTCCAATGCTCTCTGCTTTCTGCACATGCTCAGCCCCAATATATAGGGCCAAGCTGACCAATCCCAGCCTTAGGAGAAGGATACTTCTAGGGATGGTCTAAAAAACTGCAAGTTCCTAGCATTGGTCAAAAAGAGAAAAACACAGGTAAGGGATCAGAGTATCCCTCACATAAGGAAAAATAGGTTAGTGTCCATAACTTACAAGAGATCATAGAAAGAGGAAAACAGGAATCAATATCTGGAAAAGCTAAGAGAAGCTAGAAAAGTAATCCGAATGCAAAATGCAAATGAAAGAAAAAACAGCTAATAGGGTTAAAAGGGGATATGTTAGTGATAAGAAGAAGTGTAAAAGTGATAGGAAGTGTAAAAGTGATAGGAAGAAGTGTAAAAGTAGCATTGTGAGACTCAGAGGTGAAAGGAAGAAATATGTAGAAGTGATGAGGAAAAAGCAAAATTAATTAACAAAATTCAGTGTTCACTGTCGGTGAGACAAGAGCAGAACCACATAAAATAGGATGGAAGTGAGATAAACCTCAATTGATTTTAAGAAAAGTGGGTTCATAAGGAATAAATCACCAGGAACTGACGGTATTCACCCCAGATTTGTGAAAGAACTCAAACATGAAATTGCAGATCTCCTTTTGTTAATGTGTATCATATCATTAAAATCTGCCACTGTACCTAAAAACTGAAGGATAACCAATGTAATGCCAATTTTTAAAAAGGGTTACAGTGTGATCCAGAATACTACAGGCCAGTAAGCCCGACTTCAGTACTGATCAAAATGGTAGAAACTAGAGTTAAGAAAATAATTATTGGATATATAAATAAGCATGGCTTAATAGCAAAAATAAACATGTTTTTAGCAAGGCAAATCATGCCTGACTATTCTATTAGAATTCATTGAAAGTGTAAATTAATGTGTATAAGGGTGAATTAGCTAATATTTTGGATCTACTTTTGGAATTACCCTTATGTGCATAAGAGTGAATTAGCTGATATTTTGGATTTATTTCTGGAATTATCCATATGTTGTATAAGGGTGAATTAGTTGATTTACTTGGATTTTCAGAAGGCATTTCATACATTCCTATATGAGAGACTCCTCAGAAAATTACAAGTCATGAGATAGGAAGCAATGTCCTATTGTGGATTGGTAACTGGTTAAAAGAGAAAGGGTAGGTCTAAATGGTCAGTTTTCCCAATGTAGAGATGTAAATAATGGAGTGCCCCAGGGATCTGTACTGGGACCAGTGTTGTTAGCATATTTATAAATGATCTACAAAAAAGGAGCAAATGACAGAAAATGTTTCAATGCCTGCAATTTTAATAAAATGTAGGTGAAAAACCACAATGTTAGACTCCAAACTCTGATGCAATTCTTTCCTCATTGACTTTATGTTCAAATATGTAAATTGAAAGTTAGCACAATTCATAGCAAAGTGAGTGATGGTTTCCTATACCTACTCTGCCAACCCACACATTTGAATACATTTTATTTTTTTATGTAACTCCCCTCCTCCTCTCATCTGATAGAAATTATTTTAGTTTGCACTTTATATCTGCCTTCATATTATCATCATTTCTTTCTCCCCTTATCCCCTTTTACCTCCCCTCTATTCAAGATACAAACATTCAAAAAATGAAAGAGAACTCTTGATTAATATAACACAACTCTCCCCATATGCCCATTCTTCTACCCTATGGTAGTAAGACTCCTTACACTGTGTGAAAGTGATTGATATATTTATCCCAAACATCAAGAAATTTCTTTCTTCACTCCTATAGTCCTATTGCTGACCTATTCTTCATTGTGCTCATGCTCACCATCAATGGAAATGGCATTGCTTGGGAAAGGATACAAACAAAATGACACAAAACGGAAAATGAAATGAAATAACACAAAATGAAAGTCTTCTCTGTGTATAGTTGTATTTATTTTAAATCACACAAACCATCTGTAAACCAATGAGACAGACATCCCACTCGTCACTGTTCTGGACTATATTTTTATTTGTGCTCAGTCTGGAATAGTGAACTGACTAAAGTATTCAGTTCACTATTCCAGACTGAGCAAAGCAAGGAACAGTAGAGGTTCCCAGCTTCCACAGGCTCAGTGACCATAGGATAATATGGGAATAATCCATACCTTACCCCATAATCCAGAGCTGGAGACAGTGCCCATGGGACCATAATCTTTTGTAAAATTTCAGTAATGTTTTATGTTACTTAATTTGTTTTTCTGTTTTCTATATTTATACTTTATATATACTTTCTGACATAGAAACATAGAATCTGATGAAAGATTAAGACTATAGTGTCCAATCAACTCTTCTGCCCAATTAACCTTCCTGTTACAATGCTATAAACCCCAATTAAGGTCTGACTTTCCTATCTTTGCAATTAAGGATCCTTTGTGCTTATCTCATTCTTTCTTGAATTCTGAAACTGGTTTTTTTTCCCCCACTTTCTCTGAGAGGCTGTTTGCATGCATTGCCCGACCTTTCTGTGAAAAATATTTTCTAATGTCACTCCTGAATCTATCCTCTTTGAGCCTCATATGATGGCCTCTTGTCCTAGAATATTCTATTCATTGCCATATAGTGCTATGTTTAGCATAAGAGATAGGAGTAATAATCTCTAAGTGGTGGAAGTATGTATGTGTTCTAAGTGAGGGGTATGAGTGAAATGTTGCGGAGGTGGAAGTTGTGGAGGTGGACGTTGACCCAAGGTGGAGTTGGCGCTACCCATGGGGAACCCCCCCCCCCCCGGTCCCCACCATCAGGAGGCGGGGCCAAACGGGAAGTGGAGGCCGACTGGAGCTTTGCCAATACCAGCCCTCGTTCCCCGCAGGTTGAGCCCTTGGGTACCAGAGCTGGCTGGTTTTAGGCGGGCCTCCACATGGTTGATCCCAGAGAGAGTGACTAAGGCAGGGTGCCAGGAAGCAGTGGAGACGCAGAGTCCGAAGGAGCAAAGTCAAAGGCAAGGCCAGGTTCCAGAAGCCCGGTCAGACAGAAGCAGGCGAGCGATTAGGAACGTTAAGTCCGGGTTTGTGAGTAGGCAGTTGCCTAAGAAAGGCCAAGTCCTAGGACAAACACCTGGAGATAAGATCAAGTTCAAGCTGGAGTCAAAGCAGGCAGCTGAAGACAAGGTCAGGTTTGAGCTGAAGTCGGGGCAGGCAGCTGAAGACAAGGTCAAGTTCAAGCTGAAGTCGGTGCAGGCAGCTGAAGGCAAGGTCAGGTCCAAGCAAGGGTCAAAAGCCAAGGAATCTGTCCAGAGAGTAGTCAGGTACAAGCGAAAGTCAAGCCAGGGAATCCATCCAGAGCGTAGTAGGAACAGGAACCTGGAACTGGAACAAAGGACTGGAACAGGATCAGGTACTAGAACAGGAACATGAACGCTGGAACAGGTACTGGATCAGGAACATGAAAGAGACAGCAACTAAGCACACGACAGGAAGCATGGAGACCTGTTGCCAAGGCGAAGACTGAACGGCGGAGCCCACCTTATATAGTAAGGCTGAAAGATGTCATCATCCAGGGCCGCGGAAAGTTTCCCGCCGCGGCCCCTTTAAACTCAGCAAAGGAGCGCGCACATGTGCCTAAGGTGGGCAGGCTGGAACAAGGAGATGGCAGCATCTGCCCTCGACAAACGTGGAGATACCCAACTGGGTCCGGAGGAGGCCGCGGAGCTGCTGGAGGAGCCTGGGAGTGTAGCAGAAGTGAAAGCGTGTAGGAGGAAGGGCCAGGTCCGGGACCCGGGCATCGGGGGTGAGTGGAGCCAGCCATGGTTCTGCTGCGGCCGGGAAACGCAACATGAAATATGTGTGCAGTATTTTCTGTTATACAAATATGAGTGTATATAATATTACTAACTAGTACTATGAGCAATTAATATAGTTGAGTTATGCCTGATATTGCCGAGCAGTATCATAGTACTGTATATACATCATTTGATATTCCTTCAATCCTGAGAATACTTAATCACATGGAGGTATTATATGTGTTTAAAAAGATGAGAAATGCATATGTGTAAAAGAGATTGTCCAGATTAGATAGTAACATGGTAGATGACGGCAGAAAATGATCAGTTGACACATCTGGTCTGCCCAGTAATAACTGTTCTCACTGCTATGAATATATTTCCGTTGCCAGTTATACTGTGTGATCACTTGTAAGACAATCATTATCCAAGAGAGTTTTGCCATCTGCCTTCTTTGTACTCCTCTCTTGGGTAGATGAGCATACAAGATGCCCTACTTAGATCACACCCAGTTCCTCTTGCTTGCTACCTAGGTCTAATTGCAAAGCTTGTAATTATCTAATAAGTTAACAATCTACCATGGCTGTTGCCTGAACATCTGTTCTACTAGGTGTCTGTTGTCTTTACAGATAGCTCCTCACCAACAACAGCCTACTGCCCCAACCCAACTGGTACCAATTTGGCTCCACCCATAGACTTCTGTCTTTAGGTTTCTTTGCAACTAAGGATCCTATGTGATTCTCTCATGCCTTCTTGAAGTCTGTTGCTCATGCCTGCTTCAATTGGCATTTTATGCATAACAGAAATGTTTCAGTTGCTTGAATTTGAATAAATCAAGTACACAGAGCTCTACTTAGCCCATTATTCCCCATTCTGAGCTACTCTAAAATAATGAGGGTGATTGGGCTGAGCTTGCTCAGATTTACGATAATAATAACCCAAAAAGGTTCATTTGCACAGTATTTTTGTCCAAACCATAAGCAATCTTATCTGCACTTAACTCTGTGTTCATGTTAGCTATAATTTTTCAGAAAGATTTATAGGAAGGGAAGTTATAAATTGTTATTGTATTTTTATGAGCTTCTGCTATATATTTTTTAAACCCTTTCATCACCTCGCCTACATAATGCATAAAAGGCTACAAGGGCATTTAATCAAATAAATCATAAATTCAATCTCACAGGTAATCCTTTCATGAATAAAGAGGGGAATTTTTGTGAGAATACAGGTGGTAAAATATGTTTTGAATTGTAAATAATTTAAATCCTTTTAAACATGCTTGCAAGTTTCCTGATTATTTTTGTGGTTCACAGGGAGATATTATTCTCCTTTTGTCTTATGTTCTGAGCCCTGTTAACACTGTTGCTTACCTTTGACACACAAATTCATTAAATGTATGTGCATGTGGTTCATCTTCTCTAATATCTACTATTACTAGTTTTGAGCAAGTTGTTCATTGTCTGATTTCTAGACATTTCTTCCTGTTCTTTTTCTTTCCTTGTAGGAACAAAACATCTTTTGCAACTTAAGCAATGAAAGGATGTTACAGCATACTTTCTGTGCAGATGTGCATGTTCAGTACTTGTAATTGGGACTCCTGTACTATATATAATATAGACTTTAGGATTAAATCAAATTCTTGCAGCTGTCTTACTTTTTTGCTAAAATTAGATTGTTCTTAATAGAGATGAATGCAACTGTTATTACAAACAGGAATTTCTGATACATGCGGTGAATCCAAGATGGCTGCATTTTGAGTGTAGGAGTGGAGCGCTTTCCTGTTGCAAGGCTCAAAAGTTTCATCCTATGCTAAACTTATGCCTTTGAAAAGGAAAGGGAAGATAAGGGTTTACCCTTCTACTCCCCCACCAATGCCAGCTATGCAGTAAGAAATTACCCGCTACCTTACCTCACCAGGAACACTTCCAGGAGTCGAGGAACCCTTGGTGCAGGGGACGGAGAGAGAAGTCTCCGCGCTGGAGGAGACTTCCCTGAGCCCAGATCTCAGACCAGCTCCGACGTGAATTGCAGTGCTGGTGTTTCAACCTGATTTGCTTTGTGAGGGAACATCTTCTGGGTCCTATGCAGCAAATACAACTATGACTGCAGCCTTACAGGCTTTGACAACTTCGGCGGCGGTCCCGAGAACACAGACTAGCGTGGAGCTAGCAACAGTCGGCTTGGGAGAAGGGGCAGCTGGGGTAAGTTACATTGGAAGCAGCCTGCAGCTATCGCAAGAAACTACCATAGAATTTAAGCCCCTAATGATCCCTGACTGGCCTGAAGTTGTCACTAATGCTGCGATATGGGATTTGTTGGTGGGGGTTGCAACCTTGGTTAATATTTTGAGCAAGAAGGTGGAACTGTTAACCTTAAAGAATTCTTGGCCAGAAGAATAGAAACTCTTGAAAATGCCTCTCGTTCCCTAAATATCAGGAGAAACTCCCTATGGGCCTCATTTCAGAGAGAGAGAGAAAGACTTGCTATAGTGCATTGTCCCTAGACAGGTATTTGTATCCCCATGGGAGGCCCACCTAGTAACTCGAGGTGAGGTTTAGTATTAGTGTAGGGGGTTAGAGGCCACCTTGACATTCAACGTGAGACGTACGAGCAGAACAGTGGTCTCTTGTGAAGATTTGATGGCCTTCGGAGTGAGGAAACTCACTCCAAGATGAGATTTGAGCAATGTTCTCTCCACCTAGCTTGATGGACACTCTACCTGGGCAACAACAAGCTAGGTGGAGAGAACATTGTCCAAATCTCATCTTGGAGTGAGTTTCCTCACTCCGAAGGCCATCAAATCTTCACAAGAGACCACTGTTCTGTTCGTACGTCTCACGTTGAATGTCAAGGTGGCCTCTAACCCCCTACACTAATACCTAAACTCACCTCGAGTTACTAGGTGGGCCTCCCATAGGGATACAAATACCTGTCTAGGGACAAGGCACTATAGTAAGTCTCTCTCTCTCTCTCTCTCTCTCTCTCTCTCTCTCTCTCTCTCTCTCTCTCTCTCTCTCTCTCTCTCTCTCTCTCTCTCTCTCTCTCTCTTGTCCAGAAACATCTTAAACCTTTACCATCCTCTAATGTACTGCAAATGAAAGAGGTGTAGCTATTGGCTGTTTCATGGCACATGATAACACTTTACATATACTCCACCCCCTGAATTAAAAATGTGCATGCATTAATGGCTGTTAGCAGAATTATCTCCTGCGGTAACTCCTTGGAAAATGACCCCCTATGTCTCCTTTAAAAGATTTCTCTGTGAAATCCTATGTTTTGAAGAAGAGAATTTACCCTCGATAAACAAATGCTATTTCTTGCCTAGAACTGTTACAACATCTAATAGAATTAACCTTCAAGCAAATTTAACAGAAATATTAGAAAGTTCAACATTTGAGGTTTTGGACAGAGAACTCTACTGGTTTCTTTAATATCATTAGTAGACGTCCAAATTATCATGAAAAGTTACTTTAGGAAATTTCCAACTTCCTTTCTAAATGAAAATATAAACATTTTTCCAGATCTTTCCTCATTTACCCAAGAAAGGCACAGAGCCTTTTTAGCTCTACGTCAAGAAGTACTTTCATTAGCTTATACCTTCATGCTAAAATTTCCCTGTAAATGTAGGGTAAAGAGAGGGTCTGAGGTATATATATTTTTTACTGTGGATCAATTAAAATCCTTCATTCAATCAAAAGTCCCTACCACCTCTTCTCCCATAAATATATAATAAATGTACCTGGTCGTGCATATTTCTGTTTCTAAATATAAATGTTTAATTTTGAATATCTCTCAGTATATTTCGGATCTGTCTTGAACTTACACTATGTTGATTTATGGATATATAATGGAAATCTTTGATTTATAATTTGTTTAAATAATTTCAAGAATGTCTTATTATCTTGATTTCAATTTTGATTTCTGTGATTGCAAAATATTACTCTTTTGTAATTTGAAAATTTAACAAATAAAGAATTAAAAAAAACAAACAGGAATTTCTTTCAGTCTAGGGAGCATTGGAAAATCCTGATCTAAAAATCCAGAAGAGAGGGTTGTGAGAAATACAATCTAAGAATCACAAGAGCAAATTAGATTGCTTCTGCTTTGCACTGAAATACTGTGAAAAATGTTCTTTTGGAGTCTTCCAATCTCTCAGCTATTCTGAGCATGCTCAGCCTGGGATAAAAAGCTCCCATAGGAATAGCTGAAACCAGAATATATTGGTATTGGACATCTTCATGTAAGTTAAATAAAAGATGCATCGCATTCTGGTTCAACCTCTCTAAAGAAGCTGGTCTGGGGGTGGAATGAGAATATCACTGGTGCTATTTCAAATGTGGTCCAAATACTTTTACAAAATGATCAACAAATATATTCAGTTTTCAGCTGATAATATTTGGTAAAGCCCGAATACATTTTACTATTCTCTGTCTCCAGGTAAAACATTATTTAGGTGGGCCTCCATGGCAATGCTGTGCACTACAATGTCTGCCGCCTGGGTTCAGTTTCTGAGCCTATCTTTCTGCACTGTGGACTGGCCACCCCTGCGATGCTATGGATACAATATTCAAAGCCTTCAGCGGGGATTCATCACACATTGATGACACCTATTGATCAGACTCACATACCTGATCTGGAAGGAGCCTTGGCTTTTGGTCCTTGGCTGAGGATTGTTGATTCAGTGGTTGGGCTAGATAGAAGGAGGGTATGAGATTAAAAATAGGGGGAAAGTCTCAAGCAGCTTTGAATGAAAGCTCCTGGTAATATAACCCTAGTGGAGGATCTCTCCTATTGATCTGAAAGCCCAAAGGAACAGGAGGAAACTGCTGGGCAGAAAAAAGAAAAAATATGTATAGTTTAAGTTAATGAAAGCCAATGTATTTTGAGGGAATAAGGTCAGAAGGGAATGGGAATCCTATGGGGACAAATGTTGATGAGTGCCTGTTGATAATAAATTGGTAGTACTGGGGACAAAGAAACTTGAAAAGAAGGAAAGTGAGGCAATGAAACAGTAAAAAATGACTGAGAAAAGGCTATGCTGAATATTACATAACAAAAGGCAGCAGATAAAGACCAACTGGACCATCCAGTCTGCCAATCAAGATTCTTCTTTTCTAGTTTCTATCACTTTGGGTAAATGAGCACATAAATTCCTATACTTCTATCAATACCAGTTCCAATCCCTATGTCTTTTAATTGACCCCCCTCAACCCCCATGCCTATCACTGACCTCCATTACATGTTTTAAACACATCCAAATTCTGTTAATGTGCTGGCCTCCATTGGTAAGCTATTTCAGGCCTTGTCTTCTTTGATTCTTCCAAGATTAATGCTTAGACCAACATCCTTGCCCCCCTTCCATGTTTACCTACCAATTTTTGTAATAATCCACACAGCCACCAGCATGTTGTTCAAAGCATGTAGCCTCCACATGCTCACTGATGTTTAACCATGCTTGCTCTGTGCAGGTCACTCCAGTCTTCTTGAAAGTTTGATGTGGATCTACCACTGCTGTTTAGGATTGGAACAGTCACTCTGTGCAACTTTCTAATGTGCTGCTAGGACTGTAACCAAGGATTGTAACTTTGCCCATTGACTTGCAGTTTCCCCTCTTTCAGGTAACTAAGCAAGCCCTTGTTTCTCCCCACCTGCCCTTCCCACTTTCCTCGGTGTCTGTCCCAAGCATGTTCAAATTCTGTCATGGTTTTGGTTGACAGTACTTCTGTCAATAGCTATGACAGGCCTCTACCACCCCTCTCAGTAACAAATTAGAGGCGGGCCAGATAAGGATTTCCAATTCTGCACCATAAGGTCTGGTCTGTAAAGTGAGACTAAGAGGGAGGAGGGAATGTAATGGAGACATTCAGGTACCTCAGGAATATAAATAAAGTTCAATCAATTAATTTATTAAGAGATGATAGTCTGAGCTTGTAAGAGTCAGAATCAGAAGCAATCTAAGGAAATATATATCTTCATAAAAATTATAATTTATATATTTCAAAAGACTATCCCAAAAAGTCAAAGAGAGATGGGGAGGGGAAAGGAAAGTACTCATTTGGTGGGCAGGTAGCTCTTCAGGATCCATCCATACCCTTCAATCCCTCCCACCTGGAGGTTCTGGATTGGATGCCTCAGTACTATCTAGCCTAGTATTATCTAGCCCATCCAGAGAGAAAGATGTATTTTTCCACATTCTGGTAGGGCCTCCCAGCTTCACCCAAAAGAGTTACTTTTAGAAATTACACCTCACAGTGCATTCCTGCCTGAGGGTCCTTGTTATAATTTACAGAGCGATAGATTTGTAAGCCTGGTACCCTTTAGGGGCAAAAGGGCTCTCTCCAGGGGACTAAAGACCTGGGAGCCTACTCTAAACCCTAGGTAGGCAAGCACCAGTGATGGATCCCGCTGCAAGAGACAGTGAAGGCAGAAGAGAGATCAGATTTTATTATTAGAAGTATGTTTTATATTTAAACTGTTTGGGGAGGTTTTTGGATCCCGCCCTCCCCAATGGGATTTCAGTGCAGGAGTAATAGCCTGATCCCACTGACTTCTCCTTAAGAGAAGACCCCCAGAAAGATCAGAGACTCAATGATAAAAGAAAAACGAAACTAAAGGAAGGAAGAACAAGATCAGGAGATCCCATCTGGAATTCCACCTGAGGAACCAGGACAGGCTGAGTGCCAGAGAGGAAGATGTCTAAAGGTAGGATGTTTCAGTAAAGTTGGGGACAACTCCACTAGGACTCCCGCACAGCCACTAGGAGAGATGTGCCCATTTAAGATCGCCAGGTGCTCTACCCAGAGGTCTGGATTAAGGACACTTACCTACCAAGGAAAATCATTAATGTACCATCAGTAAGATGCAAGCTCACACTTCTGGATAATGGACTTTATTATTACTAATCAGGAAACCTTTATTTTAACACCCAGATCTGGTCCTGTCTAAATCATTTCAGCTTCTCACCTCATGGGAAGCACAAAATAATTTCAGCACTATACACACTAGTGACCTCTTCTCATCGTCTGGGCCATAAGCGAAAGCTTCCCCCATAAAAAGAGTCTCCCCCAGGGACTAAGAGTCAGTGTGGAATGAAATATGCTAGCCAGAGTATCCTCAGAGGATATAAATTAGTTATTTGCCCTTAGGAGGCTCCTACCTTCAAAAGAGGGGTTACACATGTAAATCCATATTTTAAATCCAGTGGCCGCAGCGGGCTGTTAGCCACTTATATGTATTTCTGCTCTTGATGAAGTATAAGTGCATAAATCTCTGTTTAGGTCTAAATGACTGGGTGAGGGGTCTGGGTCAATTGGGAGGAGTGCAGGCTGAAGAACCAGAAAGGTCTGGATGACCTCGAGAGGAACTACACAAGATATATGAAGTACGTTTGCTCAAGTAACTGCTTAAAATTAGGAGCATACATATACACATGTATGGACATCCATGCTGTCTTTTTAAAGTTATAATGATAGCCTCTGATAACATTAATGCTAAACAGAGTTTTTCCTCACCCAATCTTTTGAGTTGTTTTGAAAATAATGAGGGTGCTTTTTCTACACAAGTGAATCAATGTCAATATATTCAATGGGAATGATTCAAAAGTTCAATAAAACAGTACAGCAGTTCATATGATAACATACTATTGCATCTGGTAAGATACTCACCCAATGTCTCTGCATCTAAATCTTTCAACCAGAACTAAATTGCATCCAAAAAAGTCTCTGTATATCCCACACAATAGTTCTTGAAAGATCTGACAATGCAGCCATGTTTTTGCACAAAACACTTGCTTTGGAGGTTTAGTCATCTTCAGTTAGGGAGATGATCTGTATATGTTTTGCTCACTACATGAACTGCTCCAGGGAGATGCAACTTGAAAACAACACATTGCTGATCTGAAAATGTCTTTCAACTAATGTGTAAGATCTGTGGATCCTTGCTGCTGTGGCAAGAGTGGCTCAACCGATTGGGAGGACCCCATAGACTCTCACCAACAGCTGGCGGAGCTACACAGAGAAGAGACCAACTAAAAGCTTCACCTAATCCAACTTCTTTCTCCTTGGGTTGAGCCCTTGGGTTCTGGGGGCAGGCAGTTCTTAGAAGAGAGTCTCTGTGGTTATAGTGTAGGCATCTATCCAGGGCCAGACTAGGTCAAAGGCAAATAGCAAACAAGAAAGGGTCAGATATAGGTGGCAAACAAAAAAGATCAGTCTCCAGGCAAGGATCAGAGGCAAGTGGCAGGCAAAAGTGGTCCATAAGAACATAAGAATATGCCATACTGGGTCAGGCCAAGGGTCCATCAAGCCCAGCATCCTGTTTCCAACAATGGCCAATCCAGGCCATAAGAACCTGGCAAGTATCCAAAAACTAAGTCCATTCCATGTTACTGTTGCTAGTAATAGCAGTGGCTATTTTCTAAGCCAACTTAATTAATAGCAGGTAATGGACTTCTCCTCCAAGAACTTATCCAATCCTTTTTTAAACACAGCTATACTAACTGCACTAACCACATCCTCTGGCAATAAATTCCAGAGTTTAATTGTGTGTTGAGTGGAAAAGAACTTTCTCCGATCAGTTTTAAATGTGCCACATGCTAACTTCATGTCTTTCTATTATTTGAAAGAGTATATAACCGATTCACATCTACCCATTCTAGACCTCTCATGATTTTAAACACCTCTATCATATCCCCCCTCAGCCGTCTCTTCTCCAAGCTGAAAAGTCCTAACCTCTTTAGTCTTTTCTCATAGGGGAACTGTTCCATTCCCCTTATCAGTTTGGTCGCCTTTCTCTGTACCTTCTCCATCGCAATTATATCTTTTTTGAGATGCGGCGACCAGAATTGTACACAGTATTCAAGGTGCGGTCTCACCATGGAGCCATACAGAGGCATTATGACATTTTCCGTTTTATTCACCATTCCCTTTCTAATAATTCCCAACATTCTTTTTTGACTGCTGCAGCACACTGAACCAACAATTTCAATGTGTTATCCACTATGACGCCTAAATCTCTTTCTTGGGGGTTGCACCTAATATGGAACCTAACATTGTGTAACTATGGCATGGGTTATTTTTCTCTATATGCATCACCTTGCACTTATCCACATTAAATTTCATCTGCCAGTTTAATGCCCAATTTTCCAGTCTCACAAGGTCTTCCTGCAATTTATCACAATCTGCTTGGGATTTAACTACTCTGAACAATTTTGTATCATCTGCAAATTTGATTACCTTACTCGTCGTATTTCTTTCCAGATCATTTATAAATATATTGAAAAGTAAGGGTCCCAATACAGATCCCTGAGGCTCTCCACTGCCCACTCCCTTCCTGGCAAGGGTCAGATCCTGAAATCAGGAACAGCAACACACTACACTTCCCAATGTAGACAACCCTTTGCTGAAGTGATGCTAGAGTGTGTAGCTGGGCCTTAAGTACCCAGCCATGTGTCATCATTGGGAGATGCCAGCAGCTCTTGTTCCTGCCATGGACTCCTTAACAGGTGGCGCTATGCGTGCATGCACCTCTAGAGGCAGCTCACAGAGGAGAGAGGAAAATGAGGTGATGGCAGTGGCCCGCCAACACTTCATCTGGAGGTTTCCCCAGTGGCAAAGGGATGATTGTTGCTGGTGACTCCCGTGACCAGCAAACATAACATAATGACAATCACCAAGAGACATTCAAAATTCTTAATTCAATGTCTTTGTAATCAGGCAGAAAACAAAATATCCTGGGGCTCAGTGCAGGTCATCCGATTTCACACCTATTTTTACATGCACTGGCAAGAGGCATTTCAAGGCTCACAGTAGGGGCAGAGTTGATACTTACAGGCATACTTGATTATACTGAAAAATATATGGGTGAATTGACCTGCACAAGTTACGCCATCATTGGAGCAGGAATAACTGTGCGGGTGAGGTTGTGCCAGTTATCAGTCTGTTTACATGGGAATTTTGAAAGTGAACTTGTGCACATAAGTTTGCTTTAAAAATGTGTGTGTGTGTGTGTGTGAGTGTGTGTATGTGTGTGTGGGGGTGGGGGGGGGAGGGGGTTAAAGTCTGAATGTAAAACTTACCCAAACAGTTAAAATTACCCTCCCTATGCAGTTCGAAGCATACCATAGTTTACCATTCATCTTTATTAAATCTTGGTACTTCATGCTTTCCCCATGGCTTTCCCTACTCACAGGCCTGAAAGTTTGTCTACTATTCTTGTTTTGTATTTGTACTATGTTCATTTATAAAACGAACTGTGAAATTACTGTGCATTGGCTGACCATTGACCAATTCATGTGCCGCCTGCTTTTACAGGTGCTGCTCCTTTCTCTAATACTCCTTACCAGTCTATTCCGGAAGAAAACTCCTTTGCTCAAGAGCTCTCCAACTGCGTCACTGCTCCTTCCAAAAGGCATGGGGGAAGCAATGTTCTCTCACTTCCAGCCCCAGTGGACTGGGCTCATGAGCTCAGAAAGCTCTGTAATGGCAGCTGGTTTCCAATCTCCTCTCTGGTTTCCATTTCCCTCTCTGTCACTCCTAAAGAAAGGGTCTAAATTTCCATTAGGTAAAGGTTAGTTATTCCCCACTAACCCCACCTTAATCTGCACAGTGGTTCTTGACCCTCCCAGCCTCATTCTGATCCCCCAACTACCATCCCCCAATCCCTTATGCTCCATGAGACATCGCCAGTTTACCCCAGTAGTCCATGAGCCCCCCAAACTGCCCCCAGTGTTTGCCATCTTCTGCAATTACCCTGGTAGTCCTTGAGCACCCAACCTCTAAACTCTGCTGGTCATGAATCCCCCATAATGTAAGAAAGATGAAACCATTTAGTCTCCAGAAACTCTTCTCTTCTTCTTCCTCTCTCTCTAACCATCTCTGTCAGGCCAGCAGCACAGCAGGGAGGCAGCAGTGGGTAAAGAGCTGGGTCCTTCTCTCCTCCCCCTTTGGTGGGGGCCACAATCAGCCCTCTCTCCTCCGCCTCCTCCTCGTTGGAGCTGGAATCTGCCTGCTGTCCTTCTCTTCCTCACAGGAGTCTAAGGCGTAGTCCTTGCAGCTCAAACTCCTCTGGACAGCAGTATCAGTGGCTTCTGTGCCTACATGCGCTGTTGTGCCAAGTCCTTGCTGCCCTGGCGCTGGCAGCCTTCTTCCAAAAGCTTTATGCTCCTTGACAGCTTGTACTCATTAACTCCCTTATTTATTTAAACGTATTCTGCCTTTCGGCCATTTCAACGCAAATTACAGTCAGGTACTGCAGGTATTTCCTTCTCCCCAGTAGGCTCGTGATCTAAATCTGTACCTGAGAGAATGGAGAATGAAGTGGCTTGCCTCAAGTCACAAGGAGTGGCAGAGAGGGATTTAACCCTGGCTTGTAGCCCCACTGCTCTAACCACTAGGCTACTCCTCCCTTGTTTTAGGAGTACACACACCCCCTACTCCCAGGACTCCTGAACTTAGCTTCACTCCGGCCTGCAGGCAGCCAACTCCTGCCTCATTCTGTAAGCTCAGAAGTGACAAGAACTCAAGTACGTACAGGCTCAGCAAGGATACTGAATATACAATATGCTTCATTGTTAAAGTGAACTCTATAGGTATGACTCAAACTGATTGAACATTCAGGTGTTACATTTCCCTATAGACACAAAGGGCCCATTCTGTGCTTATGGGAAAAATGCTTAGTAAATGAGGTCCAAAAAGAGGGGGGAAAAACCCCCTTCAGTTCAGAGGCTTCTAAATTTGAAAAATACAAGAAACATAAGAGGAGGTTTTAAAATTTAAGTAATTTATTTTGCCAGGGGAATCATTTCTTGCATATTCACATGTTCAAGGCATCTGGCTAATTAGAGATCAGTTTCACCATTTAAAAAGCAGAAGGGTTCAGAGACAATTAAAGTGGTAAGCAACGGTGGAAACATCTGTGATACAGTATCATTTCTTAGGCATCCTAGAGTTTTATTTTCTGACTACTAGCTAAGGGCCTGATTCACTGAGGCAATGGGGGAAAAAGCTTAGCAAATCAGGTCCTAAGACTGTATGAGATTGATATTGAAAGGCTATGCCTGGATAATGTTTTTGAGGTACCCACATAAAATCTGATGTTAAAATATTTATGATTATACCATTTTATATATATACTGTATATACATTTAGATATAGATATATATCTTAAATTAGACCCTGTTTGGGGTACTTTGTTTTTGCATTTTCCTGTTGTGTAGTACATGTAGAGCTCAGTATAATGTTGCCATATATAATTTTTAGTCTTTTCCAGGGCAAGTCATAGTAAAATCCTTTGACATAGTTCCATGTAGACAACTTATAAACAAACTGAATGTCCTAGGTGCGGGCCTTAAAGTGACTGACTGGGTTAGATACTGGTTGAATGGGAGGCAAGAAAGGGTAGTAGTAAGTGGAGATCACTCTGAGGAAAGGGGTAATCAGGGATGTGCTGTCAGTATCGGGCCACAATCCAGTGCTCGTCAATATTTTTGCTACTGATATTGAGGATGATACAAATATCTGCAATGAGGCAGATACACTAGAAGGTGTGGAAAACATGATGAGGTATCTAGTGAATCTTGATGAATTGCCTAGAGTTTGGCAGCTAAAATGTAATGCTATAAGATGCAGGGTTATGCATTTATTTATTTATTTATTTATTTATTTTGTTTTATATACCGGCAACCGTTTGCACATCGTGCCGGTTTACAGATAACTTACAACCAAGGATATATAGGCAAAGCCTTTACATGGAACATTGTGTAACATAAACGAAGTAACATAGTAAATAATTAAAAGGTAATATACAATAAATAAGTAAATAAGGAGGGGGAGGGGTGGGGGTATACGAGACAAAGGAAAAAGGGGGGGGGGAATGGTGAGTGGATACATAAGGAGAAGTTATGTACAGGGGTACAAGGAACAATTGATGTGTACACAGGTTATATACAGGGGTAAAAAGGAACAATTAGTGTGTACGCAGGTTATATACAAAATTGTGTAAGCGCAGGATGACAATGGTAGAGGTGGGAAAATGTATATGGTTGTGCTGAGTGGCAATTTCTTAGGTTTGTAGTTCCTTAGGGGGGGTGGGTGTAGGGTGTAGGTCCTGGGGTGGGGTGTTGGCGAGGGATGGTGTTTGGGTTAGGGTGTTAGTAGGAAATGATGATGATTGGGGGTAAGCTTGGAGGAAGAGCCAGGTTTTGAGTTTCTTTTTGATCGCAAAAGCCCAAGAGAGCAGTAGTATAGGGGGTGAATTCTTTTGCGCACAAAATAAGAACAGGATCTGGGAGTGGTCATACCGTATCTAATGTTCTTAAGGTGGTCAAACAGATAGGCAAGGTAACAGCAAAAGACTGAAGGATGCCTAACTGCATAGGGAGACGAATAGCCAGCAGGAAAAAGGAGGTGATAATGGCTCTATTGAGACCTCATTTTGAAGTACTACGTACAATTCTGGAGACTGTACCTTCAAAAGGATATAAAGAGGATGGAGTCAGGGGGACAGAAGGTGACACCAGCAGTGGGGAAGGGCTAGGAGGACATCAGAAAAAGCAAGCACAACTCCCTGTTTTGTTCTGACCGAACCCCCCTAATTCTTTTAATCCCTCATATGACACTGGTCAGAAGAAAACAGGAAGTGCTATTCTGGCTTTAGTTGATGCCCTTCTAATCTTCCCCTACTGCTGCTTCCATTTCTTTATTAAGTCTGCTTCTTCTGGCCCTGCACCATACCACCAGTGGAGATGCAAGCATGCAGCCTCTTTTTCAGCTTCTGAGACCCATCTCTGTATCTCTTACCAATTTCTCCCACTTTAAAAAATTCTCTCTTGATCTTAGCAGGGGGGAGGGGTGGGGGGTGGAAATCCTAGTCCTCATGATTCTATGTCTCTCACCATCACCACTGCTTCTTGTGCTGGCTGTACATCTCTCATGCCACATTTGTCTCTTGATGCCAGTCACATGAAGGAATTTATTAAAACAGATGATTAGTGGGTAGGGCCTTTTAGTGTTACAATGTACACCTAGGGTGTGACCACACACAGACAGCAGGCCAAATAGTCATTTATGTTACAAACAGAGCACAGTAAACTGCAATTGCTTGCTGACTATGTACACTATGTCAAACTTAGTGCAAAAATCACGCACACATGAATTAGTACACTGTCACTGACTCTTTTACACAGAGAAAGCAAGCTGCCCCCATAACAGTCACTCTACACTTTGCAAGGTAGAGTCAACCTCTCTATCTGGATCTTTCCCGCAGTCACCGATACATACTGTCTCTTGTAGTGCCAGTATTATCCTGATGGTATACAATATAAATCTCTGACAGAGAGCTAAATGTCTCTTTCTACTACCACTCCATATCACAGTTAGCACAAAGTGACAGTGACTGTAACAGCACACCCTGCTTTCTCCTCTAAATCTAAATCATTTTTATAAGCTTTTCTTTAACTCTGAACTTTGAAACAAGAAGCATCAGAACCTCTGTCTTCTCCCTCTGAGATCCAAAAGAAGAATGACTGAAAAAAATGACTGCTTATAGTTTCACTGTCACCTAAAAAATATGAAGTGAAGACATGCAGATACCAGCGGGAAAGGCTGCTCCTTCCATGTGCCATCCCCAACCAGCTCCACCTTGTCTGGCTTGAAGATAAAAATTGTATTGCTTTGCTTCCCTTATTGTTATGGTTGTGGACCCTTGGGTTGGGACGAGGGTTAGCGCTACCATGGAGGGATGGCCCTCAATGGTTCTCTTCGCCGGCTGGTGGTGCAGGTGAGGTCAACCCGGCTGGAGCTTCACCTACACCAGCCCTCGTTCCCCGCAGGTTGAACCCTTGGGTGCCGGTGCCAGCAGGTCTTAGGTGCGGGTTGCCTCAGCAAGACAGAAGTGACGATGGGCGAAGGCGAAGTCAGACGTCCTGGTCAGGGCTGGCAGCAGAGGTGCAGAATGAGAGTCCAATCCGAGGATCCGGGACAGGCAGCATGCAGTTGAAGACGAGAGAACCAGGCCAGGGGTCGAGACAGGCAGCAGACAAGCGTGAATGAGGGACGAGCCGAAGTCAGAACCAGGAGATCAAGCTGAGAAGAAAACACAGGAACTGGAGGACGAGGAGAGGAATGGAGTCAGGAACACTGGTACGGGCAGGAAAGCAGGAACTGGAACACCGGGACTGGACTTCAGGAGTGAAGGACTGGAGCAAGGCAGGATCAGGACCAGGATCAGGAACAGCAGGCAAGAACCAGAAGACGTCAGGATGCAGCAACTAGCACTCCGAGGAGACGACCTGTTGCTAAGGCAAAGAACTGGAGATTGAGGCAGGGTTTAAATACCTCAGTCGATGTCATCCATCGGGGCCAGACCGAAGTTTCCCGCCATGTCCCTTTAAGAGGCGGAGTCCCCCACACGCGCGCACCTAGGGAGAGCTCTGCAGGAAGCAGGACAGCGGCGTTTAGAGACATGTGGGGCTGGCCCCGGAGCAGAACACGCCGTGCCAACCGGGGGGAATACCGGCTCGCATCGGAGGAGGTAGGGGCGGACCGGCCATGGCCTGCCGCGGCCATGACCCACAACACTTATAGACTTTAATGGCACTGAATTGTTTGAACCAAACAGGATTTGCATATTTTTGGATGCCTTGTTATTTCAGTTTGGTCACAAGAAACTGAACTGAAAATCAATTCATTCATCATGTTTTCCCATTCAGATTCGGACAAATGCACATCCCTGTTAGTGATTGAGAGAAGGTGGTTTTTACCATCTTTCCCTCTCATGGCAGCAATGCAATAAAATTGCACCGCTAGTTTCAACTAGGTTTGCCAATTGACCCTTGAGAGGAGAAAAAAAATAAAAGTATCAAAATTGACACTTGAACCTTCTGAAGATACTCCTGCCCTAAAAAGGAGAAATGATATTTGGGTTGAAGATTTCTGAGAAAAGAACTCTTGTAGCATGTGAGTTATCTCCTTGTGGGATGGTCCATAGTCATAGTGGAGGGCAATAATGAAGCAATTATGATGGTTCTGCCTCCTGTGAACCCCATATTTCTCATTTAGAGTCATGATGGGTATTATTTTGTCCCTGCCATACATCTCCCAACATTTTTTAACAGTTTATATTTGTCAAAATCTACATTTCCTGACAGTTAACTTCCAGACACCAAAAAGACATGGGTGAACATAAGATATTAGAAAAACACCACACCACTCATGAGGAATACTTCATATTGTTATCAAAATATTATATATATATATATATATATTAGGGATGTGAATCGTTTTTTGACGATTTAAAATATCGTCCGATATATTTTAAATCGTCAAAAATCGTTAGGGCCACGATACAATACCAATTCCCCCGATTTATCGTTAAAAAATCGTAAATCGGGGGAAGGGGGAGGGCAGGAAAACCGGCACACTAAAACCCCCTAAAACCCACCCCCGACCCTTTAAATTAAATCCCCCACCCTCCCGAACCCCCCCCCCCCCAAATGCTTTAAATTACCTGGGGATCCAGCGGTGGTCCAGAACGGCGGCGGTCCGGAACGGCCCCCTCAATTGAATCCTGTTGTCTTCAGCCGGCGCCATTTTGCAAAATGGCCGCCGCAAAATGGCGGCGGCCATAGACAAAAACGATTCGACGCAGGAGGTCGTTTCGGACCCCCGCTGGACTTTTGGCAAGTCTTGTGGGGGTCAGGAGGCCCCCCCAAGCTGGCCAAAAGTTCCTGGGAGTCCAGCGGGGTTCAGGAAGCGATTTCTTGCCGCGAATCGTTTTCCGTACGGAAAATGGCGCCGGCAGGAGATCGACTGCAGGAGGTCGTTCAGCGGCGGTCCGGAACCCCCGCTGAACGACCTCCTGCAGTCGATCTCCTGCCGGCGCCATTTTCCGTACGGAAAACGATTCGCGGCAAGAAATCGCTTCCTGAACCCCGCTGGACTCCCAGAAACTTTTGGCCAGCTTGGGGGGGCCTCCTGACCCCCACAAGACTTGCCAAAAGTCCAGCGGGGGTCCGGAACGACCTCCTGCGTCGAATCGTTTTTGTCTATGGCCGCCGCCATTTTGCGGCGGCCATTTTGCAAAATGGCGCCGGCTGAAGACAACAGGATTCAATTGAGGGGGCCGTTCCGGACCGCCGCCGTTCTGGACCACCGCTGGATCCCCAGGTAATTTAAAGCATTTGGGGGGGGGTTCGGGAGGGTGGGGGATTTAATTTAAAGGGTCGGGGTGGGTTTTAGGGGGTTGGCTCACGATTTTAACGATTTTTCACGATAGTTTACACACCCAAATGGCAACAATACGATTCCCTCCCCCTCCCAGCTGAAATTGATCGTTAAGACGATCGAGGACACGATTCACATCTCTAATATATATATATATATATATATATAGGGAATCAGTATCAGAGATAGTTGTGTTGTTTCAATCTCCAGGCTCTTGCCCGCAATGGGCTTCAACCAGTATCATCAACGAGCACCAGATTTTACGTCATCTACTGCTTCCCACACTCTACTTTATTTAATTTTAATTCAATACTTTTTATTAAATTGTGTTCATTATTTTTGAAGCAAATATTTTCTTTTTGTGCTTAAAACCCTTTACAAGAACTCCCAAACTGGACTGTACTTATCTTTAACTTCGAAGATTTTTACTCTATAAGATCTTAATCTTTTACTTTGCCCGCTGCATTTTCTTCATTAAATACACTCGACATTGACAATGTTTTGGCATAATCTTATGCCTTCTTCAGGGGATATATCTTTATCTATAATTAAAAGAACACATCAATCTCAACAACATTTCTTGAAAACTTTTATTTTTAAACAGGCTACCACAGTAAGACTCACCCTTTTCTCATAGCCACCTCGGCTTCACCTCGCAGCTCACACATAATGGCGTAAAATGCTCAACCACCCACACCAGAAGTCCGATTTTTAAAGGACAGCACCACCAATGAACATAAGATATGCCATACTGGGTCAGACCAAGGGTCCATCAAGCCCAGTATCCTGTTTCCAACAGTGGCCAATTCAAGTCACAAGTGCCTGGCAAGTACCCAAGCATTAAATAAATCTCAAGCTACTATTGTTTATTAATTAATAGCAGTTTATGGATTTTCCTCTAGGAAATTATCCAAACCTTTTTTAAACCCAGTTACACTAACTGCTGTAACCACATCCTCTGGCAATGAATTCCAGAGCTTAACTATGCACTGAGTGAAAAAGAATTATCTTCTATCTGTTAACATTGGTGCAAGAAGAAAACAACGCATGCAATAAGTAGATCTAAACATAGTCTCCTGTGGGTTCCTGCTATGAAATGGAATCTGTTCATGTTGGGAAGTTCAATGACAGCAAAACTTTTGATTAAAGAGTATATCAGGAACTCCTATGGAGAAAGCAAAGCCACTGAGGTCATTGCAGTTAACAGGTATGACAAAGAGCACTTGGCACAACATGAAAATGAGTAAAAAAAAAATCAACTCTTATTGTGATGCACTTTCTAACACTTGACATGGAAAAAATAGTTTCCATTTACTCTGAAAGAGCCCTAACACTATTTCAAATTGAAGTTTCCCAGTTGGTAGGGTTGATTTGATTGCCTTTAGCTATTTCCTTTTTTCATCTGTTTCTCCTGTTAAAGCACTGCAATTTTAACTAAGGGTGGTTCTTCTAGTATTTTTTGCTTTGCACAGTTTATGAAAGGGTTCTCTTTATAGACCTGCTGATGGGTTTTGTTCTACAAAGAGAAGTCTAATTGTTTTGGGAAAACAAGATTTTAAAAAATAGGCTATGAAAGCAAATAGTACTGGCGTTGATTCTGTTATATTTAGGTGATAGGCAAACAATAGAATATCAGGAGACATTTGCCATTAGGCTGTTTGTATCTTATCAAGCTCCTCAAAAGATACATCACTGAATTTTCTCCAATCCTTGTTTGGCATTATGCTAGTAAGCCATCTCTGGGTACTCAATTCAATTCAATTCTGCCCTATCTCCTTCCATGAAATTTCAGAAGGATTTAGCAAAAATTTTAAATGGTCTGTGTAGTTGTAAAGAATGGGGGGATTTTAGCATGCATATATTATGCTAATTTTCATAGAAACTATCCAGGTAGTTTCTTTTTTTAAATTAACATAAAGCATGTGTGCTAAAAGAGCCCACATACTTTGTATCTACTATTTGGTGCAGGCAGCCAAGGATGGCAAAATAGTGCATATCTTTTTAAAAATGTCAACTACATGCACTATTTTACTACTCCTCTCTCCCCCCACTGACCGAAATCTGCCCAGAGCAGCACCTCTTTTTCCACTCAGCTAAAAGTATATCCACTGTGGAAAACTTTTAGCTGGGCAGGAAAGAACAATTTTCAAACTGGATACTCTAGGCATGTTAATCCATTTTGCCACACGTACGTTGCTTTGAAAATTATCCTCTATATAACAGCTTCTCACCAAATATGCTTATGTAACCCCTCATCTTTAGGCACTCTTCTAAGCAAGGGCAAGTCCACTCAATATACCAGGGCTGAGGCATGACTCACACTTTACAGCCCTGGTTGGCTTCTTCGATGGAAGAGAAAGATTTCTCCTTCACAGCCCAAAACACTAGACTCAGATTCCCAACAAAGTCTTTCCTCATGGTTATGGTGTTTCAAAATAAAATTTCTATACTGTGAATATTCTTTAACATAAATGATCTGATTCTTGATACATTTCTTGCTCATTGCATCTATAATCCACCAGTTACAGTGGAAAGTGGGGCATGAGATCCTCCATTTCACACACATTGGAATCCCCTCTCTTCCCTCTTGGAATTTAGGTTCCCCTGAGGCGGATGATGAGTTTCAGAGTGAGTTACCGGTCCTCTGTGTGAGTGAGGTAAGACACAATGGACAGAATCTCCCAGGCACCTCCCTGAGGAGATTTGCTACCCAAAGACACAACTCACCACATTCATACCCTGAGCCAAGGTTTATTATGCACAAATAGGTTTATTATGTGCTTGGTTACACTTTAGAAAGCATAATACATAGATAATTTAGGGATGTACACAGTAAAAACTGTTTTTTATGTCATTTCATTTGAGTGCTTTTTTTTTTCCAAGTTTTGGATTTTTATTCATTATGGGCCAGATTTTATAACATGCGTGCGGGCGTAGATTTGTTCGCGCAACCCGGCGCAAATAAATCTACGCCCAATTTTATAACATGCACTATTTTCAGAAAACATAAAGAGGACCTGAGGGTTTTCTGGATACCCTATCCCCCCCCCCCCTCCCTTCCCACACACACACATACAGCCCCTGGAGGCAACCATTTCTGCAAAAAAGGTAATACTTTGTAAAATAAACCCCATGTAATAGGCCATACCCTCACTCCTGCCCGCCCCTTTGTTAAACAATAACACCCCAGAAGCTGGTGCCTCCACAGTCCACTCTAACAAACCCAGCCAACCCCCACCCCCTTCACCATACTCGTGAAATTCTTTCAGGTGGTCTAGTGGATGCCCAGAAGTGACCCCTCTGCCGCAGGACCAGTGGCAGCCATTTTGAAAAATGGCATTAGCCACCCTTTGCCCCATCATGTGACGGGGCTACCCAACAGCACTGGTAGCTCCTGTCATATGACAGAAGCAAAGGACAGCTATTGACATTTTGAAAAATGGCAGCTGCCTAGTTCGGAAGCAGAAGGCTTGCACCCAGGCCCCCACTAGACCACTAGGGATAATTCATTGTCCAGGAGGTATTAGGAGGGTAAGCTAGGATAGGCTCCTGGGACGGATTGTTTTAACAAAGGGGAAGGGCGGGGGTTGGGGGCAGGGCTTGTGACTGGGAGTTTATTTTATAAATATTAATTTGGTGGGGAAACAGTCACCACCAGGTGCATTGGGGAGAGGGGGACAAGGGGTCTCTGGAGACCCCTGGGTTGTGCTGTTTGTTTTGAGTATCTGTATGCACTATTTTCAAATATGTTGCATTTTTTTGTATTGTTTTGTTTCAAAATGAAATGAAATGATATAGACAATGTTATTGAAATTGTTAATATCATTTCAAAGAAATGTATATTCCTATGTGAAGGGGTACCCTCACTACCCCTCCTTAACCTGTGTGGGACCAGACTAGATGCCTGCTTCACCTTAAATCCCATAGAGGGAGAGAGCTCTGTGAGTGGGATCCTGCTGCGCAGGTTAATAGGCAGAGCCCAGTTGGGATCAAGAGGACTCCACGTCTCTGGAAGAGAAGCTTCTAACTCTCTCTGAGAAGTTGTGTTGTGGGTATACAGCAAAAGTAGGCAGTTATTGATAGATATTTTGTTGATTATATTAATAAAAGTTGAAATTGCATAAGAAAAGGCTGGAGTCACCATGGTTCCTGCTCCAGCCCACAAGATTTTGCTCAATCATCTTCACACCCTAAATGATATAGCAAAGGCAATGATTATAATAACAATACAGAACATACTTTCCTTTACTATTGTTAAAAGTGCCCTGGAAGGTAGCATGGCTCTGCCACTTCTGGAAGTTCAAAATTCTCCATCCTGTCTTCTGTTAGTTATATACTTTTTGTTTCTCCATCTGAAAGCATGCTTTGAGAGATGCATTCAGTCTCCCAAAGTACAACCCAGAGTGAGAAACAACTTGCTTTCTTTTAGGACTTTACCTCCCTCACCACAGAGCCTTGACAACTGTTGTTTACCTCCACATTTTCTAACCCTTCTTTTACAGTCACATGATGTAGGGTCAGTGGGAGCACATTGTGGTCTACTTTCTGATTCCATCCATAGCCAAGCTTGTCAGACTTAGGCTAAGCAAGCCTGTTACAGAGTGGCACAGTTTTATAAGCAATTGCAAATACAGTGTGGCTGGCAGCTTTTGTACCAGGGATAAGAACATAAGAACATGCCATACTGGGTCAGACCAAGGGTCCATCAAGCCCAGCATCCTGTTTCCAACAGTGGCCAATCCAGGCCATAAGAACCTGGCAAGTACCCAAAAACTAAGTCTATTCCATGTTACCGTTGCTAGTAATAGCGGTGGTTATTCTCTAAGTCAACTTAATTAATAGCAGGTAATGGGCTTCTCCTCCAAGAACTTATCCAATCCTTTTTTAAACACAGCTATACTAATTGTAATAACCACATCCTCTGGCAACAAATTCCAGAGTTTAATTGTGCGTTGAGTGAAAAACAACTTTCTCCAATTAGTTTTAAATGTGCCACATACTAACTTCAAGGAGTGCCCCCTAGTCTTTCTGTTATCCGAAAGAGTAAAAAACCGATGCACATCTACCCGTTCTAGACCTCTCATGATTTTAAACACCTCTATCATATCCCCCTTCAGCCGTCTCTTCTCCAAGCTGAAAAGTCCTAACCTCTGTAGTCTTTCCTCATAGGGGAACTGGTCCATGTCCCTTATCATTTTGTTAGCCCTTCTCTGTACCTTCTCCATCGCAATTATATCTTTTTCGAGATGCGGCAACCAGAATTGTACACAGTATTCAAGGTGCGGTCTCACCATGGAGCGATACAGAGGTACTATGACATTTTCCATTTTATTCACCATTCCCTTTCTAATAATTCCCAACATTCTGTTTGATGTTTGATGTTTTGACTGCCACAGCACACTGAACCGATTTCAATGTGTTTCCATTATGATGCCTAGATCTCTTTCTTGGGTGGTAGCACCTAATATGGAACTTAACATTGTGTAACTATAGCATGGGTTATTCTTCCCTATGTGCATCACCTTGGTATGCCGGAGATCCAAAGCAATGCCGGGGGTTTTTAAACCATTGCTTCATCTGCCATTTCAATGCCCAATTTTCCAGCCTCACAAGGTCTTCCTGCAATTTGTCACAATCTACTTGTGATTTAACTACTCTGAACAATTTTGTATCATCTGCAAATTTGATTACTTCACTCTTCATATTTCTTACCAGATCATTTATAAATATATTGAAAAGTAAAGGTCCTAATACAGATCCCTGAGGCACTCCACTGCCCATTCCTTTCCACTGAGAAAATTGTCCATTTAATCCTACTCTCTGTTTCCTATCTTTTAGCCAGTTAGTAATCCACAAACGGACATCACCATGACTTTTTTTTACTTTTCCTACAAGCCTCTCATGAGGAATTTTGTCAAATGCCTTCTGAAAATCCATGTACAGTGCATCTACCGGTTCACCTTTATCCACATGTTTATTAACTCCTTCAAAAAAGTGAAGCAGATTTGTGAGGGAAGACTTGCCTTGGGTAAAGCCATGCTGACTTTATTCCATTAAACCATGTCTTTCTATATGTTCTGTGATTTTGATGTTTAGAACACTTTCCACTATTTTTCCTGGCACTGAAGTCAGGTTAATCAGTCTATAGTTTCCCAGATCACCCCTGGAGCCCTTTTTAAATATGGGGTTACATTAGCTATCCTCCAGTCTTCAGGTACAATGGATGATTTTAATGATAGATTACAAATTTTTACTAATAGGTCTGAAATTTCATTTTTTAGTTCCTTCAGAACTCTGGGGTATATACCATCTGGTCCAGGTGATTTACTACTCTTAAGTTTGTCAATCAGATATACCACATCTTCTAGGTTCACCGTGTTTTGGTTCAGTCCATCTGAATTGTTACCCATGAAAACCTTCTCCAGTATGGGTACCTCCCCAACATCTTCTTCAGTAAACACCGAAGCAAAGAAATTATTTAATCTTTCTGTGATGGCCTTATCTTCTCTAAGTGCCCCTTTAACCCCTCGATCATCTAATGGTCCAACTGACTCCCTCACAGGCTTTCTGCTTCGGATATATTTAAAAAAGATTTTACTGTGAGTTTTTACCTCTACGGCCAACTTCTTTTCAAATTCTCTCTTAGCCTGTCTTATCAATTCTTATATTTAACTTGCCAGCGTCTATGCATTATCCTATTTTCTTCTGTTGGATCTTTCTTCCAATATTTGAATGAAGATCTTTTGGCTAAAATAGCTTCTTTCACCTCCCCTTTTAACCATGCTAGTAATCGTTTTGCCTTCTTTCCACCTTTCTTAATGTGTGGAATACATCTGGATTGTGCTTCTAGGATGGTATTTGCACACTTTTTACTTTTGTAGCTGCTCCTTTCAGGTTTTTTTAACTATTTTTCTCATTTTATCAAAGTTTCAATTCTGAAAGTTTAGCAAGAGAGCCGTGGATTTGCTTACTGTCCCCCTTCTAGTCATTAATTCAAATTTGATCATATTAAGATCACTATTGCCAAGCGGCCCCACCACCATTACCTCTCTCACCAAATCCTGTGCTCCACTGAGAATTAGATCTAAAATTTCTCCCTCTCTCGTCGGTTCCTGAACCAATTGCTCCATAAAGCTATCATTTATTCCATCCAGGAACTTTATCTCTCTAGCGTGTCCCGATGATACATTTACCCAGTCAATATTGGGGTAATTGAAGTCTGCTGAATAAACACGTTGTACAATAATGTTTCAATTTTAATGTGTGTATTTTGCTAGATATTGATATTATTCATTATTAAATCTATTAAGGACCATCATAACACCCGTGGTCTACACGCATTTTATGCGTGTGTTCTCAGCCACATCGGTCATCTTTAATCATCGGTCTCAAAATATCTGGGCAGTCTTTCTTGCACTTTTGCACTTTTTTTTACTCTTTTTAATATTTTTATAATTATGTGAAGAAATTTTAATATAGTATGTGGAATAGGTACTTCCCTTAATGTAGCGGGGTCTCGCTGTCATATGAGTCCAATTCGGATACTTGTACTGCCGCACAAAGGCAATTTATTGCCTACTTTTTGGCATTACTGCATTACCGCATGGGTCTGATCCCAGTTTGCTGTTTGCTAGCGCCGCTGCGCTGCCGCACAAGTCTGGTTCCAGCGCCGCCGCGCTGTTCGCACAAGTCCAGTCCAACGTACGTTTTGCAGTGTTGCTGCTTCAGGGACTATAAATATACTTGAAGAATAGTTTGGTTAAAGTTCTTTGTGAACTCCACATCTGTGTCCAAAATTTACAACGTTTCTATAAAAACAGGATTTCATACTTATAATCACACAATAACTTAAAAACAAACAAATATGCACATCCCAGGGGCCTCCTGCCAAAAGCTTTGTAACTCACCTGGTTTTACTGCCATGTCCTTATTCTGGCGTCTATGTGAGTCAACTGCTGAACTGAGTCTGCTTATATGTTATTCATCATGCCTCACCTGTGTGTGGTTGACGAGCCTAGTGAGTGGATATTCACATGAAGTGAATCCACTCAATGTCCTTATTGAGCCCATGAGGAGCTAATGACTGAAGTTGAAAGATCCACTTTTGTTCAGATTGCTGGAGGTGTTTGATTCTATTTCCTCTTCTCCAATGCTCCGCAATAATTTCTAATACCGTCCAACGAAGATCAGAATAGACGTGATTGGTGTCTTTACAATGTGATACTAATGGTTCATCTGTTCGGCCTGTCTTCAAGCAACATTTATGTTCTGTTAGTCTGAACCGTATTGCACGCTTAGTCATTCCCACATAGGTTAGTGAACACGGACAGAAAATTGCATATACTACATATGATGTATTGCAATTAGATTGCGGCAGGAGCGCCGTTCTGCCAGTTGATGTCTGAATGGAAGTGATTGGGGCTTTTTGAGAACAATATGAGCAGTTCCCGCTGCATGTTATATTCTCCTCCACTGTCGGTGGATTGTATATACTGGAGTGCACTACTCAGTCCTTAATATTTTGGCCTCTGGAATAGGCTATGCGAATAGGGTCCTGTAGTTGAGGGTGAATTTCCTGTAAAATCCTCCACTGATGGCTCTGCTGATAGCAGGGGCTGCCAGAGTGTGTTACAAGACCAAAGTCTGAGGGTTTGAATCCTCTCAATTCCTTAGCAAAAATAAATAGTCCCAATTTGTGTATAAAGCTCTATGGTATGCCTTTTTAACACAGGATACTGGGTATCCTCGTTGTAAGAACCTATTTGCCATATTCTGTGCTTGATTCTTGAATTCCTTATGGTCTGTACATATACGTCTCAACCGCATGAATTGACCAACAGGTAAGTTCAATTTAAATGTGCTCGGGTGAAAGCTATCAAACCGCAAGAGATTATTGTGATCGTTAGGTTTGCGATACAATGTGGTGATGATGGAATCAGTATGCCTAGTAATAAGAAGATCCAAGTATGCCATTTGTTGGTAGTGAAAGTTAATGGTGAACTTTAAACACGTATCCAGACTGTTCAACCAGGTATGAAATTCCAAAAGTGATGATGAAGACCCTTCCCACACAACAAATACATCGTCAATCTACCTTTTCCAATGTTTTAGATGAGGGGGTCCATATACAATCCTGAATGTATTGTTTTTCAAAGGCAGTGACAAACAAATTGGCTACGTCTGGTGTCATAGCTGCTCCCATTGCTGTTCCTCTGATCTGCAGATCAGAGGAACAGCAATGGGAGCAGCAATGGGAGCAGCTATGGCACCAGACGTAGCCAATTTGTTTGTCACTGCAGATCAGATCTGCAGATCAGAGGAACAGCAGATCAGATCTGCTGTTCCTCTGATCACTGTCTGAGCTGTCACTGCAGATCAGATCTGCAGATCAGAGGAACAGCAATGGGAGCAGCAATGGGAGCAGCTATGGCACCAAACGTAGCCAATTTGTTTGTCACGAGGTGGGGACCAGGGCATATCCGGTCGTGGGCCCTTTACATATAGAAGAGAGGTGCGGCCGCGCGCCTAGGGGCAGGAAGCAGGGCTGTGCAGGACCGTGGACAGCGGTCCTGCACTGATGTCGTGCGTAGCAGCAGGGCTGGGCCTGGAGACAGGCCCCAAAAATGGCAGTGGCTCCAGCCACTGCAGGAAGCCCCGAGGGCAGCTCCAGCCACCAATCCAGGCCGGGGCTTGTGGCCTTTGTGCTGCAAAGATGTAGAAAGCGTCGGCGGCGGCTTGCAGCCACGAAGAGAGGCAGGGAAGTCCGTGGCTCTGGCCACGGTGAAGACGGATACCAGGGGCAGCCTCAGGGCCACGTGAGGAACTCAAGTCCATGGCTCCAGCCACGCTGAAGACCCGACTCCGGCGGCACCAGCCACGTCAGGTAGCAGAAACGAGGTGAGCAGGGCCTGCTTGTGGGGATTAGCTCCACGGGCAGGGTTCCTAACAGAAAGAAATATGACGAGGTAATCAAATTTGCAGATGATACAAAATTGTTCAGAGTAGTTAAATCACAGGCAGATTGTGATAAATTGCAGGAAGACCTTGTGAGACTGGAAAATTGGGCATCAAAATGGCAGATGAAATTTATTTTTTTTTTTATTATTCTTTATTTATCACTTTTTCAAAGATAACATACAAAGCATCCACTTTGAAATCAGAAATATGGTTTACAAAAGAGCCGAAATTTGTCTGAAATATGCCTCCAAAACGGAAGGGCAAACAGAGAGCGTATCCCTCGGCGTCTCCGTTACCCCCCGGGCAGCGTACCATCGCACAATGCACCTCAAAAACCGAAGGAAGCGGGCTGGATTCTCCGGCTGTCGGGCCGGTTGTAGGAGAACATGACCCGACTATGGAACTGTTTTCTCTCAGCCCGCTAGATCAGCGACTACCCCCAGCGGAGCGGAAACCCTCAACACCGAGCCTAGAAGCAGGATCCGAGGTGGGTGCCATGACTTTTCGGCCCGAGGGAGAACTGCTGAGTGAGTGGAACGCCCGGAGTCCCAGTTTGTCTGGAGAAAATGGAACCGGAGGCCTTGAGCTGAGTGGGGAGTTGAACCAGAACAACAGAAGTGGTGAGATTACGCCATTTTTCACTCCCCTCAAACCCGGTGAAATTATTAATATCAAGAAACCGGAGGTAGTCACCATGGAGTCCTTGTGGACATTAACATCAATATTGGTAAAGTCTTTGAATGAATGCTCTGTGAATATAAGCACTTTGTCATCGCAGCTATGCACAATAAATGAAAATTTTGGGAAAACTAAATCTGAAACCATAGAAAAACTGAATAAAATGGAAGAAGAGTTGAAACAAGTTAAACAAGTTCAAACTACTATGGTGCAGAACTTTGGGACTGTGAATAATAAGATTGAACACTTGGAGAATGCGAACAGGCATTTGAATCTCAGGTTACTGAATTTCCCAAGGGAGGTGGGAGAAATTCCCTGAATCACGATTAAGAGATATTTCTTGGAAGTTTTAGATATTTCCTCAGATAATTCTCCCCCACTCGACAAAGTTTATTTCTTACCTGTTCGCAGGTCTCAACGAGGACAATTAACATCTCCCAACGTTCTGGAAAATCTTACAGAATTCCTAGAATCCTCTGCGTATGAGGTGGCGGAGAGAGTTACTCTCTTGATCTCCTTCTTCAATGATAAGGACTTGGGAGAAATAATGCGGGCTTATTTTAAGAAGTCCAATAAAAACTTCATGGGGGCTAATGTTGCTATATACCCAGATGTATCAAAAATTGCCCAACAGAGAAGGAAGGCTTTCCTAGAGCTAAAAACAGAAGTTTTGGCCCTGGGAGCATCCTACTTCTTACGCTTTCCGTGTAAGTGCATAGTTAAATATGGAGAAAATACTCATATATTCTACCAACCAGAGCATCTCAAAAACTTTGTTGAAGGGAAAAAAGTTTCTCTTCAAATAAATACCAATGTCTGATCTATATGGTAGTAAGGTTTAATATCTTTTGTGACGCTATTTCGTTAAGATATTTCTTTTTAGAAACTCCTAAATGTTTGCAGTTACCTGCCCCCACCAAGTTAGTGGTAAAAATGGGTTTAAATCAAAAGAGTTTGATATATTATTTCTTGTATTGCTACTCTCTTGTTGAAAATGGCAGATGAAATTTAATGTGGACAAGTGCAAGGTGATGCATATAGGGAAAAATAACCCATGCTATAGTTACACAATGTTAGGTTCCACATTAAGTGCTACAACCCAAGAAAGAGATCTAGGCGTCATAGTGGATAACACATTGAAATTGTCAGTTCAATGTGCTGTGGCAGTCAAAAAAGCAAACAGAATGTTGGGAATTATTAGAAAAGGAATGGTGAATAAAATGGAAAATGTCATAATGCCTCTGTATCGCTCCATGGAGAGACTGCACCTTGAATACTGTGTACAATTCTGGTCGCCACATCTCAAAAAAGATATAATTGCGATGGAGAAGGTACAGACAAGGGCGACCAAAATGATAAAGTGAATGGAACAGCTCCCCTATGAAGAAAGACTAAAGAGGTTAGGAATTTTCAGCTTGGAGAAGAGATGGCTGAGGGGGGATATGATAGAGGTGTTTAAAATCATGAGAGGTCTAGAACGGGTAGATGTGAATCGGTTTTTTACTCTTTCGGATAATAGAAAGACTAGGGGGCACTCCATGAAGTTAGCGTGTGGCACATTTAAAACTAATCGGAGAAAGTTCTTTTTCACTCAACGCACAATTAAACTCTGGAATTTGTTGCCAGAAGATATGGTTAGTGCAGTTAGTATAGCTGTGTTTAGAAAAGGATTGGATAAGTTCTTGGAGGAGAAGTCCATTACCTGATATTAATTAAGTTGACTTAGATAATAACCACTGCTATTACTAGCAATTGTAACATGGAATAGGCTTAGTTTTTGGGTACTTGCCAGGTTCTTATGGCCTGGATTGGCCACTGTTGGAAACAGGATGCTGGGCTTGATGGACCTTTGGTCTGACCCAGTATGGCATGTTCTTATGTTTTTATGATATGTAATGCATCATTTTGAGGGATGTTCATGTATAGGGAGGCTGTATCTGCTGTCACTAAAAACCAAGAGGGGTCAGTGCAGTGTGTAGTACATTTGCTAACTAGTTAATGAAGTCTGTGGATTCTCTTATATAGGATTGAACCTTTAAAGCATATAGTTAATGAATTTAGCTAGTGGCTCCAAAATCGATCCAATACTGATAGAATGGGGCGACCATGCGGCTTGGTAAGAGACTTAAGTATATTTGGAACAGTGTAAAAAAAAAGGTATAGTCGGATGAGCAATATGTAAGAAAGTGAATTCATTTAATGTGATCACTTTATCTTTAAGTGCCTGGTCTAATAAGAGTTTTACTTCCTTTTGTAACATAGGAATGGGGTTATCAAAGCTTCTGAATAAAAAGATTTATTGTTTAACTGAGCTAAGACCTCTCTATTGTACTCATCAGAGTCAAGCACCACTATGCATCTGCTGGTATGACTCCCTTATCTGCTGGTATGCACCACTATGCCGTCTCCCTTATCTGCTGGTACAACTACCACAGATACATCACGTAGAGTTTTGATGGCTTGCCATTCATTCTTAGTTAAATTATGTTGTAAGTATTCCGGTCTAGAGGAACAGAAATCAGAAATGTGTATTAGTCTAAAATATTTACATAATTCAACACATGTATCAAACGGGTCATATTTACTAGCAGATACAAAAGAAAAATCTTTATTTAATACAGTACACATCATATTAGATAATGTTTTGGAAGATAAATTGAATACAGCCTGCTGGATAGCCTGGCTCTCAAGTTGACTATCAATCACTGACAATTTTTCCCTATGTATACTCATCGGCATAGATTATAACTCACTTGTGTTCTTATGCCCCTCTGAGATCGAGCCCCCTGTGTCCCTCTGTTGTTTCGGAGACGAGGCCCTAACAAAGTGGAATGCTGACATATTCTGATTGATTATATCTGATGCAGAAAGTGCTTGAAAAAGACACATTTAACATCTTTCTTACAAGACGTAATGAGGGCCTCATCTGTTTTCTAAAGAGGCGTTTGATGCTAAAATAAGTGAATTGCAAAAACAATTGGATGAGATTAAGATGGAAACTAGAAAGATCAAAGTAAGCAAATTTCACCAGGATGAAAAGGACTATAATGTAGGATACATCTATCTGTGGATGCAGAAAAATAAGACTCAGGGAAATCATAAGAAAGGTGATTTTTCCTCTTCTGACAATTCAGATGTGTGAGCATGATGGATGTGTATGTAGTAGTTCGAGTGAAAGTGTATGAGAGTTTTTGATAAGATTTTTAAAGGGTTGGGGATGCTGCCAGCAACGATATAATAATAATTTTGTGTAAATTATTTTTATAAATGACTTTATATTCTTTATATGCTTTTGTATGCATTGTAAAAACATTTGTGAATACATTAAAAATTAGTTTTTGAATTATACAATCATTTACATTAAGTAGGAGGTACCACAGGAAAGCAGTATTTTTTGCTTTTTTGTGGAGGCTTCTTGCACATCAAGACTTAAGGCCAGCACCGGGGCTGATCTTAATTTTGGCCTGTTCAAACCTGCACATTGGGCACATGTTGATTTTTTGCATTGGGAGTAATAACTAATAGCCTCAACTACATGGCATTTACATGTGATGGGCACTATTAACTATGCCCTGGTTTGGACATATGTTTTGAACATGCTAATCCCATTATTGCATTGGGAGTTACTCTAGCACATCCTAAACTTGCATCCAACCACACATCAAGATGTGAGCTAGGTTGAGCGCCCTATATTGCATCGGCCCCTTTATTTGGCACATCCAGCACATACCGGGATATACAAGTACTCCTGTCCCAGGAACAACGACAAGGATACAAAGGGTCAACCTTAGCATTCGGGACCTCGGGAGTAATCTCCCACATACACACAGGCCCTGAAAGAAAGAGACTGCTAGCCTGGTAAGGTTCCAGTCCCAAAGGGTAAACCAAATACTTTTATGGCCCATCAGGTAGCAATCAGCACCCAGGCATGGGGTTATAACCCCAAATATGCTTTTCCCTCATCCTGACAGATACACACACACACACAAAATGCTGCCTTCGTTCTCACTGTTTCAGCTATTCTTCCCTCACCTGGACTGGGGTGAGAAAAATGCCAGAACAAAGTCTTGGCATGTATTGTCCCAGTGCAAGCCCTGGCCATGCCAAAAAAAACCTAATCTAATTGATTATTCACTTTGCTTTTCATGTGGTACTGCAGCACAAAGCTTTCCAAATTCTAACCAAGTTACATTTCGTTTATGCCATGTATCTAATCCTTTGCTTACTTCCTCAAAAAAACAAATGAAATTTATTTGACAAAGCTTAGTGTTTTCAAAAACACTGTTGCTTCTCATTGTTTTGGTGTTTTACTTTCTTTTGACATAGTCTTGTGTATGATTGATCTCTATGATATTATTTTACTAGTATCAGTACTAGTGACAAACAAGTACCTGCCCTTCTTTGAAACTGCTCTGACATGGAGAGCTAGTCACTGAGAATGTGTTGAATTTGATGTCAGCATCACCATAGGCTTCCCTCTGAAACTATAGTTGTTTGTTCCAAAGGGACAATACAAGTTTTTTTCTGCAGCTTCTATTGCCAATATTGCTTTACTAAAACAAAGATATATATTCATTTGGAGTGCGGTTATTCATATGATAAAACACATTGTCTTTTCATATCTGAACTATGCATTGATTTAGGTAACAGTGCAAGAAAATTAGTTCAATTTTTCATAGACAAGATAATCTATAGATAGCCATCCTCCCCTCTGCCCCCTCTACCTCCCTCCTCCACCAGAGCCAAAGACACAAAGGAACAGTTTTAAAGTATCTGCAATTCTAAATAAACACCACTTGGTATACAAAGAATGTTGCTTATGTTGTACAGCAGCATGCATTCGCGATTAGCATCTGTTATTTACACTTTCTGATAAAGTCTTAAGACTATTGTTCTGATACTTCTTGTAGGTGATATGCAGTAAATAAGCCATACTAACCCTAAACCCTACAGTGCTTTTATGATTACAATATAATCATGGAACTTCATTATACCCACATAGACACCAATCTATTGTCAGTCTCTTTCTCAGTGCTTTCTTTCACAGAATGATCAAATACTTAGAAAAAAAAATCTATAAATTATCACACTATATACACAAACATCTTTAAACCAAAGAAATGAAACAGTCACATGCTCCTTTCTTTTCTTCCTTTCATGAGATCAACAACCGCGATGATGTGTGCAGATTTTCTGTTTACAATGGCTACTTATTTTGAACACAAGAGTAGGCTCATTGAAAATGTTCTGATGGAGATTCCCATTCTCAAACAAGAGGTTATTTTAAAAATTCTCATAACCACCAAATGACTGTGTATTTAAACATAAATGTTCAGCACTTAGTCCATGAAATTCCACTATGCCATGGAAGAAAAAGTATTATAAATTTTCTAGACACTTTTTGAGATTCATTTATTTGAATGTTCAAGAATATTATGAAAATGTGAGGTAATACAAAAAAAAAAAAGTCAGATGAAGGCCTCTGTAATTTGAGTATTTTCTTTTTCATTCTTTCTTCTATGTATAATTTGCTAGATATAATTGAAACATCCTCTGCAAATCAGCCTTACAAAAAAAAGCTGTTCATTAGCCAAAAAAAGTACAGACACAAATCTGACAAGTTCAATAAAAGTAGAAATAAGAAAATACTAGAATATATTTAGTATATTCCCTCTCTCTCTACTTTTTATGCTTCCCTCCTTTGCTTAATAAACCTATCACCTATACGGGATGTCCCATCTTGTATGGCATCTAGTGCTGTCTCCTCTTTTCCATTAATTTTCACTCATCTTCTTCTATGTCTTTTTGCCAGCCTCACTCTCTTTTACCTCTGTTTACTCTTTCCAAATACCATCAGCCAGGCTGGCTCTGCCTCACCATTACTTTCTTTTAACCTCCTGTTCTCCTCCCTTCCTTTTTTCCCTATATCCCTGCCTTATCCCACTCACTTTCAGGAGAATTTTTAAAAAGCGTAAATGTAACATACTATCGTAGCAATTTTCAAAAGCCATTTACTCACGTAAAGTGCAATTTCGTGAGTAAATCCTATGGACAGTTGAATGGCATACATAGCAGCAATTTTCAAAAGACCACTTACACAGGTAAAGTGCATTTACACATGTAAAACCCGTTTTTAAGAGTCTAAATGCTATTGAAAATCAGGCCTTTTGCCTGCATCCTCTCTTTCTTTTGCTCAGGGTTGCCCCTTACACACTCTCCTTTTCTACTGCTGGTCTACCAATCATCATTCGCCCCTTCATCCTACCTCCCCTACCCCCTACCCCCCCCCCCCCCCCCCCCCACACACACACACACACACACACTTTTCTTCCTATCTATTCTCTTTAATTATTCCCTTTGATCTCTGTATTTAATCTCAGCACCTTTACTTTTCTGCTATCATCCTATCACTGACTGCTCCATTTTCCCATTCCAAGCCCATACCCATCCATCCTAAAAGCTTCCTGTGTCCCCTCTAGACTACTCCCTTACTGCCCCTTCCTTCTACCACCACATTTCTCTACAGCTCCATTTTTCCCTATTAAAACCCCTTCCATGAAGAACATCCCACCTACTTTCACACAGACACACACACACACACATACAAACACACACACACTCACATACAAACATGCACACACACACACACACACACACACATATTCTCCTTTAAAGGCCCAGTCTTAGAATCTTCATTTAACTTCTTTTACTATCATCCACAAATACACCATCCACAAGCATTGTAAGAATGCCAATGACTGCACTAACATTCACCAACACCATAATTAGATTAGGCAGATCAAGTAAGTCATCCATATTAACTCATCCAGATAACTTAAACCACATACTTAACAGCATGTACACCACTGAATTCTGCTGACTAAAATCAAAATGATCTGGATAACTTTAGTCCTGCCTTGCAGCACAACCAAACTTACCTGGATAACTTACCTGGATTACTCTGAATATCGGAGCTTATCCAGGTAAGTTATCAGGTTAAGGGGGGTCCATTCTCTAAGGTGCGGCCTTTTTTTCCTCGAGGGACAAATACCGCAGGAGCCACAAAATTGTGGTAAGTGAATCTGTGGCTTTGTGAATCCCACGGTACTTTCCCCCATGGGAGAATACCACAGCCCGAGATAATATTCTCATGGGGCAAAATGCTGCAGCACCAAAAGCCTCCTCTACACAATGCAAGATGGCAGCCCCGGGACCATGGGACCGGCATCACTTGGGGCTCTCAGCCATAACAATGACCCCCAGCCCCGTGAGTTGGAAAAGGCCTGGAAGTCTGCTTATTTTCCAAAATATTTATGTGCATTAAACACAGTTTTACGCATGCAAAAGACCTTTTGAAAATGCAGGTTTGTACTTATACTTTTACCTACACTGGCAAGAGACATTCCAAGGGTTGACGTTAGCATAGGGAAAGGATTTACATGCATACAGGAGCAGGTGTGACTTTGTGCTTGTATGCCTGTGTCTGTGCTGCCAAACCTGCACATTTACAAAGAAATCTTATGCACATAAATCCGCTTTGAAAATCCAAATTAAAGCCTGCAGTTAAGAAGTAGCCCACAGGCTTTATCCCATGCAGGTTGTTTCAAAATTATAAATTTGAAATAATATTTTGGGCTTTTAATGGGGAGGGGGAACTTGGATCCCCACCGCTGCTATTAATACTGATACTGCTCCCAAAGTTATGTGCATTGTCCTCAATTCCACTTGTAAACCCCCCCCGGTCCAGTTACTCCCAACCTTTGTTGTGTTGCGACACCCCGGAGCCAGTGTTCACTTCACTGTGGCATTCCCCCAACTTCACTATCGCCACTTTCTCTTCTCTCGCCTTCCCTCTACCCCTACCCTGCTGGCATAATAACCATCTCCCACCCCCTGCATCATCACCTTCTCTTCCATTTCCCCTGGCATCATCACCTTCTTCTCTTCCCTTCCCTTCCTTCTCCCTCCACCTCTTTCCCGCCACTCTCCCTAGCTTCATCATCATCATCATCATCATCCCTTTCCCTCTCCCACCACCTCTCTCCCTTTACTCCCCCTGGTTTCATCATTATCATTCTCTCCCCTCTCCCTCTCCCCTTCTCCCCCACCCCAGCACCATCATCACCCCTTCCCTCCTCCTCCTCCTTACTTCTTCCCCATCCCTGATATCATCATCAATTCTCCCCCACCCCTCTCCCCCACCCTCGTGCATCAGCATTTTCCCGCTCCCTCCCTCCATCCCTCTCACCAGCCCTCCGGCATCATCTCCTTCCCTTGACTTTTCTGCCCCCCATTTCCCTCACATCATCACCTTCCTTCCCCTCTTCCCCCACTTCCCATGACAAATTAATCTGTTCTTTCTCCCTGACCTGCTAGCGCTAGAAGTCGGAGCGGCACTTTTCCTCCCCTGCCATCTTCCCTCTGCAGTCTGAACTGCATGGGGCCAGCAGGTCTGGCAAGACTAGAGGGTCGCGTGCAGTTTCTATTGCAGAGGAATGCCAGCAGAGGGGCCAGCAGGAGCAGCTGCGGATAAGAACTTCACTCTGACTCCTCTCCCTGCTGGCTGGAGGACATTCTGCAGGCCAGGAGAGACTCAGAAAATGAAGGCTGCAGCTGTGGCACACCAAACCTTCAGCCACGTCGGTACACTAGGGTCCCGTGGCACATCATGTGGCAAATGCTGACCTAGTCTACTTGATGAGGTATGAGTTGATGGTAGGTAGGTTGGAAAGGAAATACTAACATAAATCATTAGATTACACTAATCTCTCTCTCCTTTGGACTCTTGAATATGAGATTTCATTGTCTGGACTATGCTTAGCAAGTCCTTAGAAATGGTGATCTGTTGTATAATGTGACTGAGATTTCCTCTTCTAGAAAATCATAAATGTCTAGCAGAGCCTGAGAGAACAATTTTCTTACGGTGATATGAGATGGACTGTTAGTGGAAGTATGTGTCTGGCATGATGGAGGGGAGCGAGTGATATTTGTGCTCATTAGCTTATGCACAACGTTAGCATATTTTGTCTTGGTAAATTATTCCTGCACTCTTGGGGTTACATTGTTCTATGAGTGTCTGATGCAAACCGACGAGATGTTCCCAACGTTCGTCGGTATATAAAAGTTATTAAATAAAAAAAAAAAAAAGATGAAAAGTACACGTGGAAAAGAGTTTGCATGCATGTAGAAAGTGTGCAAATACAGATGTGAAGTGTCATTGAACATGTGAGAGACAAAATAGATAGGAATTCAAGAAAAACTAGGCTTTGGACAGGATAAGATAGATATAAAAGTCTTATAGCAAAGGTACCTGAGATTTTTAAACAAAGGGCATTAAATATGTAACATTTCAAACAACCAAGAGATACATGGGGGAGGGTTATCCCTCTTGAAGTTTTGATGAGCGAAAAGGGCATTCACCCATGAGGTTTGGCACTAGTGATTCAAAATGCTGGAGAATAAAGAAGGCAGAAGGCAGGGATCCCACAGAGGTATTGCAGTAGAATGTAAATATTTCCTGGAAGTTGGCAACCCTGCCACACCCCAAGTAAACCTATCACCTGCCTCTTTCCTCAGCATCTGCATCTGATGTGAAGGGAGTTGGTGAATGGCAGAGACTTATGTTTGTGGCACACTGTCTCCCATTCACATTCCCACACACTCTTGCTCTCTCTTACTTCCCTCCCTTCAGACCCCGTTCTTCTACTCTCTCTGTCTTTTCTCCACTTTTTTCTCTCACCCCTTCCCTCTTCTCATTCATTTCCTCCCCTCTCACTCACACTCCTTCTCTTCTGTCATTTTCTCACTCCCTTCTCCTCCCTATCTGCTTCTCTCCTCTCACTACCCTGCTGGTTCCTTCTTTCCCCCCTCTGCTTTCACACACTCCCCATCTTGCAAAGGCCTCCCTTTTCTGCTGGCTGGGGTCAGGAACCCTGCTAGCACTGAAGCCTTCACCACTGCCGCACACAGGCAAAGAAAAAAAGAGAAGAAAATAAACCTTGCTTTGCAGGCTGATTCGGCCTTAGTCAGGGAAAATTTGCTGGACTGCAAAAAAATTGCTCTAAGGGCTGGATGCAGCTTATGGGCCAGTTTGAGGATCCTTGCCTTATAGGATGAAATAGGCATTAGAATTGAAATGATCTTTCCAAGATGAGTGTCCTAACCTTAATTAGGAAAAAAAATCACTAGCCCTGTAATTTTGTAATTTAGATAATCTTTAAATATAGAGCAAGGTAGCTAACAATTGTTGGTGTTTTCAATTAAAATTAAAGAAGAATGGAGACCATTTACTAACCTGTGATATGCATTCATATGTGTTTTTGCATGTTATTAATAAATGGGCCCCATTGTCAATAATAGGAGGCGCAGTAAACAGCACCTGCTACCACACATCACAGGTTAGTTAATAGACCCATGGTTTATTCTCGCTAGATTTCCTTTGTAGAAACTCCCTTGGAATCTCCTCTAGATGGCCCTAGCCTAGAACATAGGGTTAGGAGAACAGGAGTGTACCATTTCTTACTGTACCCCTGTGAGAGGTTCCTGGAGTGGTAAGCTCCAACCTGCAGGCAGAGCAGGAGATCAGGGTGGCATTTGGAGCAGAAACAGAGATTTTTTTCTTTAGTCCTCTATTCCGGGTAGTTCAGGCCTCATGGCCCTATGTCCCCAGATAGGAAGGAGACAGTATACCTTCTCAGTCCACAACATAGCTGGTTAGATTGCTTCAGGCCTTTTGCAGTTTGTTAAAGATGTTGGTATTTTATGTTTTGTTTTGGTTTTTTTTTTTTTTAATCTCCTGGTCTTTTTTCAAGGAAGGAATGTCCTTTGGCCTCTAGGAAGGATTAGGATGAAAGAAGATTTTCTGTTCCATCTCACATCCTGTGGATGGACAAAAGTAACTCTTCCTAGTGATTGAGTATATTTTCTGACAATGTTTTTCTTTTTCTATGGGAGGACGTTTTCTGTTACCCTTCCTGCCTAAACGTTGGGAAGAACAAGTCTATTTTTTCCGTGTTGCTCTGGACCTTTCATCTGGAGAGGAGTATACAGAGTAAGAAGATTTTTTTTATATGGAAGCCCCCATTGGAGTCTCTTCCCCAGGAAAAGAAAAGTGGGACCTTTACAGAGTCTGGCATACATCTGGACCTCAAGTATGATTTGGGAAGGGATTCCTCTACATCTAGGAGCTCCCTAGCCTATTTGGGATGCTTACCATTCATAACCTGGAGGATGATAACATTTCAGGCCACCAGTACTGTTGGAAACTTTCACAATTAGAGAGAGAGATTTGGAGAACTGTGGGACATGGATGTAACCAGAATCAAGTGTACATGACGCCAAATGATTACTATAGAAGATCTACAGAAATACACTTAAGTTGGAACACTCATTCAGAGTATCCAGATCGGTTATTTTTGGCACATGCATACATCTACCGAATGTTTACTGATATTTACATACCTATAGAATTATTATTCCCCCACTACCAACAACAACAGCAACAACTGCATCTTGGGTCCTGAAGGTATATCTTGAATCTTCCCCTTCGTTTGGAGAATCCACACCCCAGGGCTGTGGGAACTGTAAAAGAGCTATGCTCCAGGACTGAGAGTGGCCCCTACCTTCCCGATTTAATACCAGAAAAGTGGCTACATCTTCATTTCCCAAAGTGTAAAGGGTTTCATTGACACAAATGGAAGCTGCATGGCTGAAGTGACACTGTGGTCCGCAGCTAATCCTGTGTGAATTAGGAGTAAAGATTTTCAGCCCTAAGGCCTCTCAGAGGTAAATAAAATGCATATGTGGTACTTGAATGAATAGGACTAAGTGTGTATATCAATGGACAGAGTATCTGTGGTGACTGTTGTTGTGCATGTTCTGAATATCTTTTTTGAGCCAAGCCAAATATCTCTTTGTTTTCCAGGAATATCTGCCAAATATCCTCTTAAAAGCAGTTGCAGTCTGACTTTCTTCTAATATTACCCTGAAGAGATAAAAATGATTTAGGTGAATCAAGCCCTTATTAGATACATGAAACACATCCTGCTAAAATGTTAATCCTTTGTGATTTTCAACAGTTCAATTATTAAAATCATCATTGTGTTACAGCATTGTGGTTTACTTTATAGATGTAATGACTTATTTATATTTTAAGATTGAAAAAAATCCCTCCAGCAAGGATCATGCATGCAGACTCCCAAGAGTTATGTTTGTTGGCTTTTATAATGCTATAAAAAGTAATCTTAGATAAAATATTTGTAATGCCCCATGTTCCAAAATCAACAGTAAATGAATGTAAGCAAAGGAGTCATTATGATGTGCCTTAATGCAACAGTAAAACATTCTTTTTTCCTGACTTTTCTGAAGGAAATTGAAGGAAAAATTTAATAAAAAATGCAAAGAAGCATTTTCTAGCACTTTTAATTTTGTTAAAAGTAGTGTGGGAATTTTTGTACCTTTTTTCCTACAAAAATTGGCAAATATTATCCTTTCAAATATATTAACCTTTCTTTAGGGAATCCTAAATAAACTAATGTACTTAAATGCTTGTTGACCTTTATTTCTATGTACTTAAGGATATTGCCAGGGTGTAGGGGAAATACTCATGACATGGCTCCTTGCCCTGCCCCCACTTTCAGCCCCCTTCCTCTCCCTCCTCTCCTGGCTCTCATTCATTTGTTTAAGCTCAGAGTTGCATAAGAAGTTTAGTCGGGCTGGGAGAAGAGGGGAGGAGGAAAGAGAAAAGTATAAAAGGGGAATATATCAAAACAAGTACTATTACGCACAGCTACAGGTGACATGAGCCCACCTCTTGCTCGATCCAGTGGCAGCAGCATAAGAGCCACAGAGGGGAGGGCCCTGTCAAACAAGCTGTCGCAGCGGTGGCAAAGGCGGTGTTGTCAATAGGGATGTATTGTGCAATTGTTTTAAACGAAATAGACATTGGCAACAAAATTGACTATTGCATCTTATTTCATAGGAGCAGTGAAACAAAAGCAAGATTCCTGAAATATCATGAAATTTGGTGGAGTTGCAGAAATCCACTGCTTATTCTTGGGATAAGCAGCTTGGAATCAATCTACCCCTTGGGATCCGGGATCGGTCTCTGTTGGAAACAGGATACTGGGCTTGTTAGACCTTTGGTCTAACCCAGTATGGTAAGTCTTATGTTTTTATGATAACAAATAAATCATCAATCATTGTTAGCTGCAGCGGGTGAATGGTTTTGATTTAATGTCAGTCTTGGGAGGTAGCTATTAGCCAGTGCCACTAGCAACTCCAGGAAAGCTCTAGGCCTGCAAGTTAGGGGCTTCTGGGCCTGTAGACTGAGGCTCTGTGCTTAAGCAACAAAGAAGCAGTGGGTGGGGTCCTATATTGACTGACATGAATTCTGTTTTATAATCTGTCTAAAGTTTCGTTGGCTGCTTTTGCCACAGTGTGTGAAATTATAATACATTTCTGTTTTGTTGTCAATATGTGGCCTGTTTGTGGCCTGTCCTCTTTCCCTCTGGCCTGTGGCCACTGCCCCACTGACATCAGTGCCAGTTTTCATTTCTAAATTATAAATTTAATTAGGAGCAACACTCCTTGTACATCGTGCACACAATGATTGCAGCCGTGCACTAATGGCACTGACAGTGCTTGGCAGGAAGGCAGGCAGGCACTTGTCACTCAGTGAATGCCACTTACGAGTGACTCTATATGCAAACATTGGCTATAGTGTTTCTAAGGGCAATGCAGTGCACTGTGGCCTATTGACCTCAGTCAGTGAATGTTGAAATGTTAATATTTCAGTTAGTTGTATAGTGCTGAAGGCAAATTCACACAGCCAGCTGCACACTAGAGCCAATTGAAGGATTTCTATAAATTTAAGAGCAGAACTTCTTCTGCATAGCATACATATAAAAGAAACGTAGCAGTGTTTCACTTGTTGCAGTCGTTTATAGTCACTGTGTTTGTGTGCTGTATTGCCCTTAGTGTCTTTGTGTGCACTGTGCCCAATGCAATTAATTTGTGATTTGGCTGCTGTCATTCATTGGTTACCTGGAGGGAGATACGCACCATGGCCTAGAGCCAATAAGTCGCGATGTTTTTTCATGGGAGAGGGGGCCCGCTATCGCGGTGGGTATCACAGCAATAGTGAGGACCCTTGCCCTGAAAAAACATCATAGCTCTATAGTGCTTTCTTTTGTGTCACAGCCAAACGCCACAGTACATAAGAAGCAGGTAGCAGCCCAACCTGAAGGAACCGTCTTAAAGAGCTGCTGGCAAAAAAAAAAAATAAAAAGTCCTATGGCAAAATGGGGAAGTTGAGTGGGGTTCAGTGGTGACCCCTGGCTCAACCTGGGACCGCCGATTGAGACAGCCCCAACACCCCAAAGTAGGGATGTGAATCGTTTTTTAACGATTAAAATTATCGTCCGATAATTTTAATATCGTCTTAAATCGTTATAGAACACGATACAATAGAAATTCTAACGATTTATCGTTAAAAATCGTTAAATCGTGTTAGTGCGCACTAACGGGAGTTAGTGAGCACTAACTGAAAATGATACAAATTGACACTTTCCAGGTCAGTAAAGGTCAGTTAGGAATGAATATGTGTTCCTATTGGCTGGCTGCCCTCTTATCTATTGATGTTAACCAGGTTCCCACTGAGGTGATGGTTGGGGGGATGGGAAATGGAAATGGAAACAGAAAATGATACAAATTTTTGACACTATCCAGGTCAGTAAAGGTCAGTTAGGAATGAATATGTATTCCTATTGGCTGGCTGCCCTCTTATCTATTGATGTTACCAAGGTTCTGAGGTGATGGTTGGGGGGATGGGAAATGAAAACTGTTGGTAGTTGACAAAAAAAGTAATGTGATCAGTCAATATGACTAGAACCTGTGCCCTATTCCTGATACCAGGGGTGTTGTGATCTTCCTGCACTCAGTGCCCTATCCCTGATACCAGTCTGAGACAGCTCCCTCCCTGCATTACTAGTGAGAGGCTGGCTTCACAGACAGGGGGGAGCTGCCTGACCCTCACTCCTGACTTCCCCCATGTCCCAGCTAGTGAATGGTGTGTGGGTGAGGGGGGGGGAGGATGGTGAAGTCTGAGACAGCTCCCTCCCTGCATTACTAGTGAGAGGCTGGCTTCACAGACAGGGGGGAGCTGCCTGACCCTCACTCCTGACTTCCCCCATGTCCCAGCTAGTGAATGGTGTGTGGGTGAGGGGGGGGGGGGGAGGATGGTGAAGGCTGAGACAGCTCCCTCCCTGCATTACTAGTGAGAGGCTGGCTTCACAGACAGGGGGGAGCTGCCTGACCCTCACTCCTGACTTCCCCCATGTCCCAGCTAGTGAATGGTGTGTGGGTGAGGGGGGGGGGAGGATGGTGAAGTCTGAGACAGCTCCCTCCCTGCATTACTAGTGAGAGGCTGGCTTCACAGACAGGGGGGAGCTGCCTGACCCTCACTCCTGACTTCCCCCATGTCCCAGCTAGTGAATGGTGTGTGGGTGAGGGGGGGGGAGGATGGTGAAGTCTGAGACAGCTCCCTCCCTGCATTACTAGTGAGAGGCTGGCTTCACAGACAGGGGGGAGCTGCCTGACCCTCACTCCTGACTTCCCCCATGTCCCAGCTAGTGAATGGTGTGTGGGTGAGGGGGGGGGGGAGGATGGTGAAGTCTGAGACAGCTCCCTCCCTGCATTACTAGTGAGAGGCTGGCTTCACAGACAGGGAGGAGCTGCCTGACCCTCACTCCTGATTTCCCCCATGTCCCAGCTAGTGAATGGTGTGTGGGTGAGGGGGGGGGGAGGATGGTGAAGTCTGAGACAGCTCCCTCCCTGCATTACTAGTGAGAGGCTGGCTTCACAGACAGGGGGGAGCTGCCTGACCCTCACTCCTGACTTCCCCCATGTCCCAGCTAGTGAATGGTGTGTGGGTGAGGGGGGGGGGGGAGGATGGTGAAGTCTGAGACAGCTCCCTCCCTGCATTACTAGTGAGAGGCTGGCTTCACAGACAGGGGGGAGCTGCCTGACCCTCACTCCTGACTTCCCCCATGTCCCAGCTAGTGAATGGTGTGTGGGTGAGGGGGGGGGGAGGATGGTGAAGTCTGAGACAGCTCCCTCCCTGCATTACTAGTGAGAGGCTGGCTTCACAGACAGGAGGGAGCTGCCTGACCCTCACTCCTGACTTCCCCCATGTCCCAGCTAGTGAATGGTGTGTGGGTGAGGGGGGGGGGAGGATGGTGAAGTCTGAGACAGCTCCCTCCCTGCATTACTAGTGAGAGGCTGGCTTCACAGACAGGGGGGAGCTGCCTGACCCTCACTCCTGACTTCCCCCATGTCCCAGCTAGTGAATGGTGTGTGGGTTAGGGGGGGGAGGATGGTGAAGTCTGAGACAGCTCCCTCCCTGCATTACTAGTGAGAGGCTGGCTTCACAGACAGGGGGGAGCTGCCTGACCCTCACTCCTCCGGGGTATTGTGATCTTCCTGCACACAGTGCCCTATCCCTGATACCAGGGGTGTTGTGATCTTCCTGCATGCAGTGCCCTATCCCTATTAATACCAGGAGTGTTGTGATCTTCCTGCACGCAGTGCCCTATCCCTAATACCAGGGGTGTTGTGATCTTCCTGCACACAGTGCCCTATTCCTGATACCAGGAGTGTTGTGATCTTCCTGCATGCAGTGCCCTATCCCTGATACCGGGATGTGTGCAAGAAGATCCCAACACTCCCGGTATCAGGAATAGGGCACTGTGTGCAGGAAGATCACAACACCCCTGGTATTAGGGATAGGGCACTGTGTGCAGGAAGATCACAACACTCCTGGTATTAATAGGGATAGGGCACTGTGTACATGAAGATCACAACACCCCTGGTGCCAGGGATAGGGCACTGTGTGCAGGAAGATCACAACACCCCTGGTGTCAGGGTTAGGGCACTGTGTGCAGGAAGATCACAACACTCCTGGTATTAATAGGGATAGGGCACTGTGTGCAGGAAGATCACAACACCCCTGGTGCCAGGGTTAGGGCACTGTGTGCAGGAAGATCACAACACTCCTGGTATTAATAGGGATAGGGCACTGTGTGCAGGAAGATCACAACACCCCTGGTGCCAGGGTTAGGGCACTGTGTGCAGGAAGATCACAACACTCCTGGTATTAATAGGGATAGGGCACTGTGTGCAGGAAGATCACAACACCCCTGGTGCCAGGGTTAGGGCACTGTGTGCAGGAAGATCACAACACTCCTGGTATTAATAGGGATAGGGCACTGTGTGCAGGAAGATCACAATACCCCTGGTATCAGGGTTAGGGCACAAGTTCTAGTCACATTGACTGATCACATTACTTGTTTTGTCAAGCTACCAACTGTTTCCATTTCCCATCCCCCATATACTGTCAGTGGGAAGCTTGGTAACATGAATAAATAAGAGGGCAGCCAATAGGAATACATATTCATTCCTAAACTGACCTTAACTGACCTGAAAAGTGTCAAATTGTATCATTTTCAGTTAGTGCGCACTAACTCCCAGTTAGTGCGCACTAATCGGAAAAAACAATTTTTAACGATTTTTTAACTAAAAAATCGTGCCTAACACGATTTTCTTGCCCTGCCACACGATTTCTATCGTTAAGACGATATGGAAAATGATTCACATCTCTACCCCAAAGTAAAAAATCACAATGAGCCCACACAGTGATGGCCCCCACACACCTCCTTCCAAAGGTGTAACATTGGGGTTCAGTGCTCCCCTACCCCCACCCCTTCCCATTTCCTACTAAAACTCACTGGGGTTTAGTGCTTCCCCACCCCTCTCTCCAAAGGAAATTAATCTCAGTGAGGGTTAAGTGCTCCCTCACCCCTCTTTCTTCCCCCCATAGGTGTGTAAAAAAAAAGGTCTGGTCTGGACCCAGATCCCCTCCAAAAAACTTTCCAAGCCATCTCTGGCCCCTCAGTGATATTGGGGTGCCCCCTTGCACCTGGTCTGGTCAGCGCCATTTTTCCCCAGACCTTGGCCCAGTCACATGGCTGGGGCAAGGTCTAGTTGGCACCATTTTGAAAAATGGCGCCGACCAGGCCAGGTGTAAAGGGGCACCCTGGTCCCATCGAAGGACCAGAAATGGCTTGGAAAGGTTTGGGGGGTGGGTCCAGAAGTTTGAGCGGGGGATCTCCAGGCATTTTGACAAATGGCACCGATCAGGCCAGAGATGAGGGGGTGCCACAGCCACACTGAGGGACCAGAGACAGCTTGGAAAGGTTCAGGGAGTGTGGGAGTGGAGTTAGGGGGTGGGATGGATTCCAGGAAGGGCAGGAAAGGCCCGGGCCTGGACCAGACCTTTTTTTTTTTATTCATCTTTGGGGGGGTGGGGGACTTTTGCTACTGGACTTTTTTCTTTTTTGGGCCAGCTCTTTAAATGTGAGCCTCAGGACCCGAATTAGGATTCTGGGCCTCTCACTTCACGTTTACCGCATTTAAAATAGGTGTTATTTAATCAGGGCTGACCACGATAAAATAACTCTTGGTCAGTCGCAATAAAATATTTGCATCAAATTGTCTATTAATGACCTTCTTTGTAAGCATTTGCATTATTCATGCATGCAAATCACATGCAAAGAATTACATTGTAATAGGGGAGGGGGCAGGGTGGGGACATGCAACATATCAAGTATATCACACAATAGTGCTCTATCACATGATATATACTGTTTAACGCACATTTGAGCACTACCACGGCTTATTGCATCTCCCAGTATGTTTGCTAGCTATTAGCTAAAGCAGGGATGGTGAACTTTACTCCTCAAGTACCACAATAGGCCAGGTTTTCAGGATATCTACAATAAATATGTATGAGAAAGATTTCTATGCAATTTGTATGCAAATCTATCTCATGCATATTCATTGTAGATATCCATTTTGGATATCCTGAAAACCTAGCCTGCTTGTGGCACTCGAGGACTGGAGTTCACCATCCCTGAGCTAAGGTGTGTATTTGTCCTCCATTGTGTGACCTGGCCAGTTGCCACTGGCCTGTGGCCTATTGACTTCAGTAAGTGTTCCACTTTCTTCTAATATCTCTATTGTAGTGCTGGTGGTAGATTCACAGTACACACATAGCTTAGGCACACACAGCACAGATCAGTGCCAATTTGTATTTCTAAATTAAGTCTAAGAGATCAGCACAACACCCTGAGCTGAGAATTCTTTCATACATGTAGTGTAGAAATGGTGTACTAATGGCAGAGGCAATCAGTCACTTACACTCTATGGCTTTTGCTTCCTACTATTATCTGACTAAGTAAAATCACTGGACTGGCAGTGGCAGTCTTGTGAATTGGCCTTAGTAGAAAAATTATTCCATATTAGAAGCTATCACCCAGGAAAATGATCTAGGCATCATAGTGGATAATACATTGGAATCGTTGGCTCAGTGTGCTGTGGTGGTCAAAAATGCAAACAAAATGTTAGGAATTTTTAGGAAGGGAATAGTGAATAAAATGAAAAATGTCATAATGCCTCTGTATTGCTCCATGGTGAAACCACACCTTGAGTACTGCATGCAATTCTGGTTGCTGCATCTCAAAAAAAGATATGGCTGAGAGGGGATATGATAGAGGTCTACAAAATCATGAGAGGTTATTTCTCCCTATATGCATCACCTTGCACGTCTACAATAAATTTGTATTTGCCATTTAGATGTTGTTGCGAACATGGGGGTGCGGTCGCTTGTTATGGGGGGATGTGAGCCCTTGGGCCATGACGTGGCTCAGGGAGGAGCCCCAAGGCACACACCATGGGAGGTGAGACTGTCCAAGCACAGGTCGGAACTGGAACAAGGCTGGACCAGGATCAAGACATGGAACATCGTAGGCACTGGAACAAGACAGGCTCAGACCTCCACTGGACATGCACGCACAGGTGAGACCCAGCAACGCAATGCTGTTCTCAAGAGTAGCCCTCCGGCCACTAAGTAGCCCTTCCGGACCCGGCACTTGGGAACAATGCATGCCTGAGGCCAGATGGAGGCTGAGGGCAGGAACATGATGAGACATGGAACTGAGGAACTTGGAAGACTCAGATGAGGACTCGAGAAATTTGGAAGACTCAGATGAAAACTCGAGAAAACCACATCCTCTGGCAATAAATTCCAGAATTTAATTGTGCGTTGAGTAAAAAAGAACTTTCTCAGATTAGTTTTAAATGTGCCCCATGCTAACTTCATGGAGTGCCCCCTAGTCTTTCTACTATCCGAAAGAGTAAACCGATTCACGTCTACCCGTTCTAGACCTCTCATGATTTTAAACACCTCTATCATATCCCCCCTCAGTCGTCTCTTCTCCAAGCTGAAAAGTCCTAACATCTTTAGTCTTTCCTCATAGGGGAGTTGTTCCATTCCCCATATCATTTTGGTAGCCCTTCTCTGTACCTTCTCCATCGCAATTATATCTTTTTTGAGATGCGGAGACCAGAATTGTACACAGTATTCAAGGTGCGGTCTCACCATGGAGCGATACAGAGGCATTATGACATTTTCCGTTTTATTCACCATTCCCTTTCTAATAATTCCCAACATTCTGTTTGCTTTTTTGACTGCTGCAGCACACTGAACCGACGATTTCAATGTATTATCCACTATGACACCTAGATCTCTTTCTTGGGTTGTAGCACCTAATATGGAACCCAACATTGTGTAATTATAGCATGGGTTATTTTTCCCTATATGCATCACCTTGCACTTATCCACATTAAATTTCATCTGCCATTTGGATGCCCAATTTTCCAGTCTCACAAGGTCTTCCTGCAATTTATCACAATCTGCTTGTGATTTAACTACTCTGAACAATTTTGTGTCATCTGCAAATATGATTATCTCCCTCGTTGTATTTCTTTCCAGATCATTTATAAATATATTGAAAAGTAAGGGTCCCAATATAGATCCCTGAGGCACTCCACTGTCCACTCCCTTCCACTGAGAAAATTGCCCATTTAATCCTACTCTCTGTTTCCTGTCTTTTAGCCAGTTTGCAATCCACGAAAGGACATCGCCACCTATCCCATGACTTTTTACTTTTCCTAGAAGCCCCTCATGAGGAACTTTGTCAAACGCCTTCTGAAAATCCAAGTATACTATATCTACCGGTTCACCTTTATCCACATGTTTATTAACTCCTTCAAAAAAGTGAAGCAGATTTGTGAGGCAAGACTTGCCCTGGGTAAAGGCATGCTGACTTTGTTCCATTAAACCATGTCTTTCTATATGTTCTGTGATTTTGATGTTTAGAACACTTTCCACTATTTTTCCTGGCATTGAAGTCAGGCTAACCGGTCTGTAGTTTCCCGGATCGCCCCTGGAGCCCTTTTTAAATATTGGGGTTACATTTGCTATCCTCCAGTCTTCAGGTACGACTTCGGGTATGACTAGTAGGTGATAGATTGACTGAAATGGAGGGGGACTGGTGGCTGAGAGACTGTTGTGGGGGAGAGTGTTTGGGGGGTGGACACAATGGTGAGAGAGACTGGTGTGAATTCTGAGTGGCATCTGTAGAGGAGGATTGATGACAGACAGAGACTGGTTTAGGAGGACTAAAACAACAACTTACTGTATTATTAACAACAGGCAGAAGGAAGGCACTGTACACTGCACAATGCTGGTGAATGGCTGCTTTGAGAGACATGGTGGCAGGCAAGCAGGTGCTGTGCTTATGTCTGACATGATGAAAATGGGATCCAGAATGCTATTGCGCATGATCAGAGTTACCGCAGGTAAATCATCTTTATTAGGGTTAACTCCCCCAATTAAATTTGTCCAAAGGCCAAGTGTAATGTGTGAGAAACCCTAATGTTACATATAAGGAGACACATGCCAAAAATCCCCCTTCCCTTCTGGGTGTTTTAGCAATACCAATTAAATAATATATCCAATCAATATGTCTCCTGCTGGATAGGAGGGAAAGAAGAGATAGGAAATAGGATAAAGCAAATTTTAAAATAGTCCATTTTCATAGCAGCCCAGCCAGACACGTTATCTGCCGGTATGCATAAAAGTGCCAGGTTTTTTAACAGGGGCGGGCCAGGGCAGGGTCTGGGTGGGGGCCAAATGGGACAGCGCTATTTTGCACTGTTTTGGTGAAGTGTGAGCTGGCCGCCGGCAGGTAAGTTCAAACCCCCCAAAAATAGGATAGTTAGGGTGGGTTTAGGGGTCGGGGTAGAGAGGGGAAAAGCAAGGAAAGTGAGCTAGGGGGAGGGGGACTTTCCCTCCCAGTCTGGTCCTTAATTGGAGCAGACTGTGAGAGAACTGGGCACAGCCTGTGTATTAAAAAATTCTGCCCCCCCCCCCCCCGCGCACATGAGTGGGCACCTGTGCACACATGCATGCAGCAATGCATGCATGTTATACATTTGGTGCATCCATGTGGGGTGCAAGGAACCGCGTGCACATGGACGCCCATGAGGGCCTTTAAAAATTTACCCGTTAGCTTTTTTTTAGTAATGTCATTTAATCTTCTTATAGCGAGCGTTGCTTGCGTGCTCTAGAATTCTTTATCCTTCTGGCCCTCTTCTTTTACCTACTGCCTATCTCAAACCAAATTAACAAGAGATCCTAACTCCCTGTATGCATTTAGATCTTCCGCCAATTTTATATGCATGTACCCTCTGTGTTTGTGGTGTTTCTAATTGTAACTGTCTTCTAACTAAAAAAAAACAAAAGGTAATTGGTTTTACCTTAACTAAGCAAGTTTTTATTGTGGGGAGCAATAACAAAAAGTTTCTGTTAAAAAAATCCATTCTCATCTTAGAGAGTATTTTTATCTTTTCAAATTCTGCAGTAGAGAGATGCACTGTTCTCACTGAAGCAATGAAGTAGGTGTTCTTTCTTACGCTGCTCAAGCTTCATCCAAGAAGAGTCAGCTTTTGCTTTAATAGTACTTTTCAGATAGGTAATATTCGTTTGCTGACCATCTATAGCTCAATTTGAAGCTTCATCAGTCTCTTACAGTGTTTGAATATTAGTGATTTCTTCCAACCAAAGTGACAGCACTCTCTGTATTAAATATAGCAACAGTGTATAAAATCACTGTTTTTCAATTTACGACACTCTCTTTATCAAAGCTATCACTAAACTCTCACGTGATAGTTATATTTAATATTATCTAAGCTGTTTCTAAGCCTTATCATTATTAGGTGCTACAGCCCAAGAAAGAGATCTAGGCGTCATAGTGGATAACACATTGAAATCGTCGGTTCAGTGTGCTGCGGCAATCAAAAAAGCAAACAGAATGTTGGGAATTATTAGAAAGGGAATGGTGAATAAAATGGAAAATGTCATAAATCCTCTGTATCACTCCATGGTGAGACTGCACCTTGAATACTGTGTACAATTCTGGTCGCCAAATCTCAAAAAAGATATAATTGAATACTGTGTACAATTCTGGTCGCCAGATCTCAAAAAAGATATAATTGCGATGCAGAAGGTACAGAGAAGGGTTACCAAAATGATAAGGGGAATGGAACAGCTCCCCTATGAGGAAAGACTAAGGAGGTTAGGACTTTTCAGCTTGGAGAAGAGACGGCTGAGGGGGGATATGATAGAGATGTTTAAAATCATGAGAGGTCTAGAACAGGTAGATGTGAATCGGTTATTTACTCTTTCGGATAATAGAAAGACTAGGGGGCACTCCATGAAGTTAGCGTGTGGCACATTTAAAACTAATCAGAGAAAGTTCTTTTTCATTCAACGCACAATTAAGCTCTGGAATTTGTTGCCAGAGGATGTGGTTAGTGCAGTTAGTATAGCTGTGTTTAAAAAAGGATTGGATAAGTTCTTAGAGGAGAAGTCCATTACTTGCTATTAATTAAGTTGACTTAGAAAATAGCCACTGCTACTAGCAACGGTAACATGGAATAGACTTCGTTTTTGGGTACTTGCCAGGTTCTTATGGCCTGGATTGGCCACTGTTGGAAACAGGATGCTGGGCTTGATGAACCCTTGGTCTGACCCTGTATGGCATGTTCTTAACTTATCAGCTGAATACAGGTGAATATTGGCTAAGTTAGCCAGATAATTTTGCTCCTCCCCAGAATGCCTCTGGCTAACGCTTGACTGTTTGAGGGGGGGGGGGGAATATATTTAAATGCAAGATTTGTCCGATTAAGTCTTGCACTTGGCCAGACAATTACTTTTGTATATTGACCTTGTTATTTTGAATGGTTTTGATTTGATGGAATTTCCCATTGATAACATGAGTTTTCAATAACTCCTTTTAAGCATTCCTTGACCCACAATTGAAAGACCACATGTGATGCAGGTGAAACCTTCAGTAAACGAAGCTGCAGAATATGCCAAATATTTGACACCTTTCAGTGACTTCTTTGTTGGAGAATCTGCATTGCCATCTTATATTGCAAATAAATTTCAGAGAGTGCTGATTGAATTGCTCAAATTATTTACGGGGTCTGTACTATAGCATCCAGGATTCATATCTGCACAGCAGTGTGAACAGTACTACTGCCTGCTACACTTTGATCTTTGTGGCCAGTCTCACCTTTTTCTCATCCCACACATAATAATAAAGTCTGCTAAAGGAAGAACTTGCCTTGACAATGCATTTTTTTAACCTTGTCAATATTGATTGCCTGAGTTAATAGAATTTGTCAGTTGCATTCAGTTGAGTGCCCTCAATTAACACTGAAGGCTTATCATAGCTTTATATAGAGTTGGTTAGTATATAACCTCTGTTTTGATTTTGTTTAGAAATTTAGAGAATTAAAGGATTATAGAGTAGAGTAGATGAAAATAAAATCTTTCTTGGGATCAGTTTCCTTTAATTCTGCCATCACTAGATTACTGTAACCTTTTTGGTCTCCCTTACAGTTAATACAAAATTCCATGGCTCACTTAGTATTGGGGTATCCTTTGAGTCATCATATTTCCCCCAGTGTTGGTTAATTTACATTGGCTCCCTGTTCATTGGTGAGTTAGATTTAATATCTTAACTTTGACCTTCAAGTTCCTAAAGGATCTTGCGCATGATCGCTTGTCTGAGTGCATGATTGCTTGCCTGAGTGCATATTGTCCATCTCAAATGTTGTGCTCATCTTCTCAGCACTTACTTGTGGTACCCTCACATAAACATGCTCGGTTAAAGGAATCTTGGGAGTGCATTTTTTGGGGTGGCTGGGCCCATTCATTAGAATGAGCACCCCGAATTTTTAAAATCAAGATGTGAGCTGTTACAATTTAGGAAATTTTTGAAAACCCACCTTTTTGCTTTTGCCTTTGCTGATTGTCAATGATTTTTTAAGTAACTTTATAGGTACATGTTGTTGAACTGTCACAGGTCACAACTTATGTGCTGTTGTGTTATCTTAAGTCTGTGATGTCAAAGGTTTGTTTGTTTATTTGCTTGCTATTTTGACAGTCTGTTTTAAATTTGTTTAGTTTTACATATTTTGTGACTTTTATTATTGGGTTTATTTATTATGTACTTTATGTTTGCTTATTCTCTGCTGAGATTTGTAGATCAGCAGATTATACATTTTATAAATAAATAAATAAATACAGGTATAGAATAAGAGAAACCCCTTGACAAAATAGCTCTTCATCTTTCCAGAATGACCCAAGATTTAACATAATCATGGGTTTATTACTGGGCTACTTTTCTAACAGAGTCAGCTCCAATAACTTGCACTTAGACAACTTTACTTCAAAACAAAATGGTGACATTTATCTCCTGAATTCATGGTGCTCTTTGAAGAAATGAAAACATTGATTTTGGCATTGCACAATCAGTTAATGATATACGGATATACGGATCTAACCATAATTCATAACAAGCAATCTTTCCTATAAAGTGTCTCCATAAAAAGGAGCTATTGACAACTTAATAGATAAGAAAAATAGTTTTGAGTTCCATATTTTCATTCATATATATTTTTGATTGCATTGCCTTTTCCTATAAACATAATATTTATTTATTTATTTATTTATTTGAAAACTTTGCTATACCGTCGTTTAGTGATATACCATCACAACGGTTTACAAATAGGCACATGAATAAATTTGAAATAGATTTTACTTTAAACAGAGGGTGCCGAAGTTGTTCAGATACATGATTCAAAATATTATAAGCTATATGTAGTGTGTATTGAAATTCCCTTTATGGGCTAACCATATATGCAATATATGGAAAGCCATCTCTACATAGTTTTAAAAGCTTATCTCGTAATCAATTCCTAATAAATAATTTCAGAAGAGTTTCAGAAACAAAACTTGGAAGTGGAATTCATTATTGTACCAATATTCTTTTTAAAGGGTAAAGAAGAAGTGATGGGTTTCCTTAAGATTGTTTCTAGGTGACCTGTAAATCACTACTGGTTATATCACCTTTTCTTTTCCACGTAATATCAATTTTGGATGTAGACATCCCAGTGAAAGTCTGCCTGCGCCAAGCCCTGTGTTAATGGGAAAGGACCCAAGATTTTCCTCATAGAAATGAACAGTAAAAGTGAATATGACTATGCCACGAGTTGGCTTGAAAGGTTTGAGTGGCAATGGCATTTGTTGCTTCAGAACTGCTTGTGAAAAGCCATCAGCAGATCAAGAGGCTGCAGAGAAGTATGTGGCAGGTTTTACTCAGCTGGGGCATGTGTATAACCTAACTGCAGAATAAGCCTGCAGTGCAAATGAAACAGGATTGTACTAGAGATGCTTGCCACATAACACCTTTGTCTGCAACGATGATGAGAGATCCAAAGGTGGGGGTGAAAAAAAGCAAGAAGAGAATGACTGTTCTTGATGTATTCCAATGCAGCTGTCACACACAAGTGCAAATAGCTGGTCGCTGGTACACTGCCTCTCCATGAATGCTGAAGAATGTGGAAGTGTTCCCTGTTATTTATGGGTCCAACAAGAAGGCTGCAGAAACTTGCTTGATAATCATTTTTGTGCCCAGTTATATCAACTTATTCAATTAGAATGTGTGCTATCAATTTTGACCCACTGTGGATTTGGATTTTAGATTTAATTAATTGCTCAAGGCAATTTATAATTCAGTTATATCCCTGTCAAGAGGCCTTATAATCTAAGGAGTAGATATTCATAGCCTATACGGCTAAGTAACAGCCAGAAAACACTTACCTGGCTAAGTTACAAGGATATTCTTCAGTGGCACAACAATGCCGCTGAATATTCACGTAGAAGTTTCTACTTAGCTAGATAATTATATCCAAGTTTAAGTTAGACCTGCTATTGAGCAAGTCTAACTTAAACAGAAAAATTATCCGACTAAGTCTTAATTTTGCTTCTTAGCCTCCAGAACCTTCCTCCTACACCTTCCTATGGCATTGGTACCAGTCTTCTCTCCAGCACTCTCCAAAATCTTATCTAGGTGGCGCGTGAGGTCTACTACCTTCACACAGACAGGCGAGTTACCAGGCAATCCTCACGCCTACCAGGCATCCAGCTATCTACATTTCTAATGATCAAATTACTCACTATAATGGTCATCCTAAACCTTCCCTCCTGGGCATATGGCCCTGGAGACACATCCTCAGTGCGAGAGGATAAGGCATCACCTGAAGGTCAGGTCCTAGCTACAGGATTACTTCCTGCCACTCAACGTGATGGTTTCCTGTCAGATCACTTTGCTTCTCCAAAGTGCTTGAAGTTGGGTCCACTATACTATGTACTTAAATGTCTCCTCTCTATAACTGTATGTCTGCATCAGCAACTCCAGGTCTGCCACTCTGGCCACCAGAGATCAGACTCATTCTCTGGGAGATAGGAGCTGTTTGCACGGGGTGCATACATATAAAACCTCCCAACAGGTAGATAGTCATACATGTGGCACTTGGTGCAAAAGACTGGATAGCCCCCAAATCGCTGCTTTCCTGTCTGTGTCTTAATTTTATCGTTTTTAAAGTTTTAAAAGCTAATTATAGATTAGGTATGTCTCTCAATTTAAGGGATTTTAAATTATTTGGTGTCTTTTAAAGTCTAAGGTTTTTTGAAATTGATAACTAGGTGACGTTAGTTTGTGAATGACCAGCAACAAGACTAAAATTAGTTAATCACTAAAATAGGGTTAACTGTATGATATTCAAACTTACAACTGACTGCTATTTAGAAGATTTTCCTTTTAACTGTGGAGAAGGGTATCTATTTAACAGAAAAAGAGCCTGAGGTGGGCTCAAAACTAGTGCCTAATTGCCCAGGAACCAGAATTCTCACCTTTTCAAATCAGGTAGTGACCTTTGTAATCTCACAATACTTACAAAAAATACTCTCTTACGCTAGCTCGCAAACGTAATAAAGAAATCCCTTACTGTTCCGAGCCTACATTTTTTTTTAATACAAAAACAAACACACACACAAACTAAAATAAATCACTTACATGTCCTAGCTTTCAGTCAAGGCTCACACACTAAAGATTGATATACTCCACAATTTCTCCTCTCCCCAAACTTTTAAGTCCCAGTATTACTCAGCAAGCAGTTCTCACCGATTCTCTTCAGCCACCAGCAAAATCTTCTTTTCTCAATATTCCTTCAGAATCCTTCAGCCCAGTCTTTTGTAATGAACCAAATGTACCAAAATGTTTTTCCCATTTGGCATAGTACAGCTTACCCTTAATGTCTCTTTCATGCTGCTGTAAGAGTCATTTGCCTGAAACCTAGTTTTCAAAAACAAACTGATAGAGACATTGATTTATTTATGTTATTTTTTTGGATTCCTTATCCAAATGACAATATGGTGTGACTGAAACTTATACCGCACCCTCAGAAGTTATTTTGAAAACAAGCATTATCAAGATATGAGGAAAACACAAGGGCATAAAGTATTGCATTTTACTCAACAGAAATAGAAAACCCTTTGAAGTATGATTATAAAGATATACTTGAGGTCAAATTATATCAGTTTTATATTTCTTTTGCTATTACTTTTGGCTGCCTGTTTACAATAATATATTTCTTCTGCAATATTCTTTATATTCTCTTAATGCTACCTGACACACGGACTGTATGCTTCCAACAATGTTTATTTTTTCATTACTCCACTTCAACAAACTATTGAAAAATAGACTTTGATTAATGACTGGAAATGGAACAGATTGCAAAGAATTATTTGGGCTTATTAATGTCATGTGTAATGTATCATTGTTAAAGTGAGAAATGCCTATGGAGACCTTTCTGTCATGTACACATCAGTTTTAGCTTTCTTGAGTTTTTTTGATAATTATTTTTTTACTGGTGTAACCCTCCTCCTATGCCCTCATTCTGAGGGGTCTATACTGAGAGTGATTTGTTCCCAAGTAGAGGGAGAAGCTTTTTTTTAAGACCTTTAGGGTGCAGAAAAAAAAACCACTCTCCAGAAGCAGAATGATCTTCCAAATAAAGTCTTTACTGTAAAAAAAAAAAAAAAGAACTTCAATAGGGATAATTTAACAGTGTACATATGTAATGAATAACCTGCAGTCTCCAGCCACACACTTTCACTCATCCAATAACTCAAAGTTTCCTGTACCTTTTAGGATACTCTTGTACCTTGAAATCCTGATAAGCTGCACATCTGCAACAGACACCTCTTGTTCGCAGGGGCAGCTCAAGGCAATCCTAGAACTACCGGGTGAATGGATTTCTCTAGTACAAACAGTTTGATTTCTTCAGAATGAAGAGCACCAGTGAGAAGTTGAACTGGCTCTGTAAGCAAGGAAATTCGACCAAGTAACGGTTCTCCATAGATCGAAGCAATACACAAGGAAGTCTGCTAAGCACAGGTATTTATACCCAGGAGTTGAACTAGATCTTTAAGGATAAAATTGCCTCCTGCTCCAGAATCTACCAGAGAAAGAACTGGAAAGGACCAGGAGTCCCATATTAAGATGATAGGCACAGATAACTGAGGGGCCGGAGACGTTGCGTCCAAGTTCAGGACTCCCACTGAACTTAGGCCGGGAAGTTTCCCGGACGGACTGGGCAGGTCTGTAGATGATGGTCAAGTGATCCGTAATACAGACACAGACCTGTTTGTCTCCGCTGGAGGAGCTCTTCCGGGGACAGCCGCCCATGGCCCAACTGCATGGGTTCATCTGTTTTGGCCACCATAGCGGTCCTACCAGTGGCAGGGTTGGTAGCTGGTGGCGAACTGGAACAAACCCTAGAGGGCTTCTTGGCCATCCAATTCTCCCGGTGATGATGATCAATTCGGTCTGTTAGATCGATAAGATCCTCGAGAGAGGAAGGGAGCTCCTGTGCTGCCAATTCATCTTTCAGTTGTGAAGAGAGTCCATCCAGGTAGATAGCTCGTAGGCAGTCCTCCTTCCAAGTGAGTTCTGAAGCTAAGGTCCGGAATTCAATGGTATAGTCGAATAGGCTTATTTGGCCTTGTCGAACGTGTAGTAGATTAGTGCTCGCTGCAGTATGCCACCCAGGATCATCAAACGTTTGCCGGAATATGTCCACAAACTGAGACAGTTCCTTTAGGAGAGAGTCTGATCGCTCCCACAAGGGAGAAGCCCAAGCCAGTGCCTTCCCCTCTAGGCGAGACAAAATAAAGGTTACTTTTGTCAGTTCATCTTGGAAGATGGAGGGCTGCAGAGCAAACTGCATGTAGCATTGGTTGATAAACCCTCTGCAGAGTTTAGAGTCACCATTGAAGCATGGTGGAGCTGGGAGGGCCAACAAGGCTCTGGGAGAGGAAGGATACGGCTGTTGGTGAGAGTAGGCCGATACTGGAACTGGATTGCTGGATTGCTGGATATGGCGTCAAGCCGAACATGTAGACGTTCAAGAGAAGAGGCCAGAGCCTCGAGAAAATGTAGCTGTTCTTGTACCTTTGAGGCCAGGCCAGAAGTAGCCTGGAGGGCAAGTAGCTCCGCTGAGTCCATGGCCTTTGCAACCTGATACGCCGGAGGTGGACCCTTGGGCTGAGGTGGGGTTGGCACAACCCATAGGAAGGATCCTATGGGTCCCCACTGTCGGCAGGCGAAGAGGGCTGATAGACAGAGGTGGGTGGGTGAGCCTTTGGGTGCCAGGGCCGGCTGGACTTAGATGGGTCTCCGTCAGTCATCGTCGATGGAAGGATCGAGGTCAGCCCAGAGGCAGCAACAGGAGAGAATGACAGTCTGTACTGGATGAGGCAAAGTCCCAGAGACCCATGTGTGAATGGAACCAAAGTCAGACAGGGGGCACCCGAGCAAGAGCAGGCCTAAGCCTCAATAGGCCAGATCCAGGACGTTGCCTGGCGTCATAGGGCAAGCTGGAGTCAGGGCTGGCGGCAATCTGGAAGCAGTGGCAAGCAAGGCTGAGATCTGAGTCTGGAGAGAGGCACGGAGTAGTCAGGCAATGCAGAGGTCTGGAGAAAGGCAACAGAGTAGTCAGGCAATGCAGAGGTCTGGGATGGAGAGAGACAACGATGTGGTCAGGTGAAGCAGTGGTCCGGGCTTGGAGAGAGTCAACGATGTGGTTAGGCAAAGCAGAGTCAAGATCCATGAAGGCAATCCAAGGAAGGGTTGAAGACAGGAATGTAGGAACAAGGAAAATAGGAACAGGAGTCAACGAGGATCAGGAACCAGGAACGAGGAGAAACACAAGGAAGCAACGAGTACTCGACCAGCGAGGAGACCTGTTACAAAAGCAATTTTAGGAAGCAGAGTCCGGGCTTAAATACCGGAACTCCGCTGACATCATCATCCAGGGCCGTGGCTCAGTTCCCGCCGTGGGCCCTATTTAAGCCTTAGAGATGTGCGCGCGCATGCCTAAGGAGGGGCATGGCGCTGAGAGGAGGCGTCTCTCCGCGGGCCACACAGAGAGGTCTGACATGGAGCACCAGGATCTGTAGCTGAGCTAGAGGCACCAGGGGTGGCCTACTGCCACCAGGGACGAGGGACCAGGCACAGGATTCACTTGAGAGAGGTAAGGGGGCCGAGCCACAGGTGTGCCGCGGCTGGCACGTGTAACAAGCATGTTCTGAGATGATAAAAGCAAACTACGTGAGGGCGCACACCGACTCAGCTGATCTTAAAGATAAAATGTTCTGAATAGACTGATTTGTATAATAAAGTTAATACTATAAACTGAATCCTCTCCTTCATTTTTAACCAACGTAGCTCCTTCTTATAAGATGTCAGATTTGTTCCCCAATGTAGTCCACATACCATGTGGGCTGCGACATCTTGCACCAAGTCCAAGATTCTTAGAAGGCATTTAGGTAACTCTAGATGGAGCAAATTACAGAAATCCAGGTTGCTTAATACAGCAGCTTGAACTATCTGTTATGAGTGGTGGATCCCTAGGCCGAGGGAGCGTTGGTACCACCTGTGGGGAGGAGCCCACAAGTCCCCATCATCAGCAGGCGAGGCTGGGAAAGGCCTGAGACCCTGTTGGGGCTTCACCACTACCAGCCCTCTTTCCCCTCAGGTTGAGCCCTTGGGTACCGGAACCAGCTGGACTTACGTGGGGACTCAGGCGTCAAGCAGGGAACACCGTACAGGCCTTGCCTTAAATAATCCAGGATCAGGAGGGAGGGACCGCAGCACCTCCCGAGGTGAGTCCTTTAAATAGGGTCACGTGTTGCGCACATGCATTGGACACCCGGAAGGAGCAGGAAGGCCCGAGCGGAGCCCGGCCACGTCCCGGCCATGAAGGAACATCGGCATGGGAGGACCAGTGGGGAGACAGCACGGTGGGATGCGTCTGTGGTGGCTTCTTGCTGCTGCAAAGCTCCTGGCACCAGTGAGAGAGGGACGGTCACATCGGTAGGTGGAAGGAGCTGGTCGAGGGTTTCCATGGTAATTTCCTGCAACAGTACTCCTTCCTCCACGGAGACTTGAGGGGGTTCCAGTGCCCTCCTGGAGGGCCAGGATAGTACCAAGGTATTTAGCAATGAGGTGTGGAAAACGTTATGGATCTTCAGCGAGGGCAGTAGAAGGAGTTGATAACTCACCGGCACCAGTTGCCGGGGTATGGGGAATGGCCCGATATAGCAGGGTGCTAGGCGCATAGATGGGACCCTCAAGCGGATATAGTGGGTGCTGAGCCAGACCCTCTCCCCAGGACGGTATTGAGGTTCCGGCTACGGTGACAGTCGGCAAATTTCATAGCCGAGCAAGCTGCTTCCTGGATCATCTGCTGTACATGGGTCCAGAGCCCCTTCAACTTCTTGTCTGTCATTTAGGCGGTGGGAGAGGGTTTGGATAGGGGAAGTGGTAGAGGAGGGAGAGGCTGCTTCCCATAGATGATTTGAAATGGAGAGGCTCCAGTTGCGGTACAAGGGTGTAAATTGTGCAAGAACTCAGCCCAAGGGAGCAGGTTGGCCCAGTTGTCTTGGTGGGCGTTGATATATGTCCTCAGGAACTGTTTCAGGGTTCTGTTGGTCCATTTCGCTTGGCCATTCGCTTGCGGGTGGTAGGCCGAGGTGAAATCCAGAGCAACATAAAAGTTTTTACAAAGGTTTTGCCAGTACTTGGCGGTAAACTGGGGTCCACGGTCCGAGGTGACATGCTGAGGGAGGCCATGGAGTCGTAAGACGTGTTGGACAAACAATTGTGCTAACTGGGGGGCTGATGGAAGGCTTGGCAGTGCAGTGAAATGGGCCATTTTGGAAAAGCAGTCCACTACCACCCAAATGATGGTGTTACCTCCAGAAGCAGGTAGGTCCACCATGAAGTCCATGGATAGGTGTGTCCAGGGTTCACTGGGTGCGGGAAGAGATTGTAATAGTCCCCAGGGTTTTCCCATTGGTGACTTCTGCTGGACACAGGTCGGGAAGGAGGCCACATATGCACAGACATTTTGCCACATGTTGGGCCTCCAATAGAATTGTTGCAGGTGAGCCAGGGTCCTTGCCCACCCAGGGTGTCCGGAGGTATAGGAGTCATGTCCCGCACTTGAGGACTCTGTTGCAGAGTCTCCGCGGCACCACAGTCATGCCTGGTGGGACCGTCCAGGTCGCTGCAACGATAATTCATGTGGGGTCGATGATGTGTTGAGCTGGTTCCGTGTGGTCCTCTAGGGAGAACGAGCAGGACAGAGCATCTGCCCGTTGATTCTTAGACGCGGGGTGGTAGCGCAGGTTAAAGATAAAGCGGGTAAAAAATAAGGCTCAGCAGGGAGAGGTGAGTTGGGGGAAAGATGGCCACCGTATAGCAGCACGCAGACTGTGTAGCTCCCAGGAAGCCTATACTTAGTAGTTTTCCTTTGACAAAAATGCCGCATACGAAGCGAAAAGCAAAGATTCGAGAAGTCACCTCGACTCCATCTTATGCGGCCAGGCAACTCAGGATCGAAGACGCCTTTGGAAGATCCATTCTGCCGTTACCGGTGGGAGGGGCCGCTGGAGATTCTGGCGGGGAGCAGCCACGAGATTCCGGGCCAGCTGAAACATCCCTCAGTCCCGGACAACCAACAAAACCGCTTCCTCCATCAGGGCCCCTCGGTGAATGGAGGGGTGAACAACAGCAGATAACGCTGATGGAACAGCTAACCCCGAGAACACCGACCATCACGAGAAGCGCAGACAGTGAGCTGGAAATCTCAGGGAGCCCAGAGGAACAGGGCTCCGATGATCGGTATGAGGGGGAACAGCGTTCAATTGAGGAAAGATGCGCTCCTGAGAAAGGAAAGGTGGAATCTAAATTTGAAGTTCTCCTGCCGACATACCTTGAAATGCCTGAGAAGGTAACATTAGAAGTTATATGGAAAGCTATTGTGACCCTAAATAAAGCTATCGCTGATTTGACTAAAACTGTTAAAGAAAATTCAACGAGTGTTCAAAGTCAAGAAAAGAGGCTTTCTCAAATAGAAATGAAAATGACAGAAATTGGGGCCGAAGTAACAAAAGTTAAAGAAGTGCAAACAGAACTGATTAAATCGGTTTCCATTATGCGTCATAAAGTGGAATACTTTGAAAATGAGCTGAGGAGGCCTAACCTAAGGTTCCTCAATTTTCCTAAAACAAAATGGATCCCACATAAAGAACTTTTGAAAACTTATTTTCTAAATATATTGGTTTTGCGGAAATATCGTTGCCCCAGATCTCAAAGATATTGTATTTACTGACAAGAAGAGAGGATGAGAAGCAAGAGGAAAAATCAGAAGATAATTTATCAGATATAATTGAAAGATCTTTTGAGACAGTGATTGAGAAAAGAGCTATGCTCTTGGTGACTTTTTCATCGCTTTCAGATAGAGATAGAATTCTGCAAGTGTATTTTCGTAAGCAGAAAAATGTATTCTATGGGAAACAGATAAGAATTTTCCCTGATATAACAAGAGCAATGCAGCAAAAAAGGAAACTGTTTCTTCAGATGAGAAATTAAGTCATTTCTAGAGAAGCAAAATATTTCTTAAGGTTTCCATGTCGCTGTATAATTGTTTATCAAGGGAATAGATATATATTTAATGAAGTTGAGGCAATATTTAGATTCCCATTCCTAAAGTATTCTCAGGAATAGATTGGTTAATAGAAAAAAGTAAACGGAGCATTTGCTATGTTTTCTTTTAGTAGTAAAATTAACCTGTAAGTATTCTGCTTAAAATTATCTTGCCCTCTTCCCAATTACTTATAAGCTTGATCAGACTTTGTTTCAGATTTTGTACTGAATGTATAAGTGCTTTCTTATGAGATTTATATTTTCTCTGTAGTAACAGTGTCTCTATGTATAATTTGAAAATTTAATAAAAATTAAATTTAAAAAAAAAGAAAAAAGGCTCAGTGGGTTTGACTGGGATTGAGGCACTGGGCCTGTTGCAGATGTTCCAAATTCTTATGGTCTGTTTAGACCGTAATCTGGTACTGTGCACCATCCAACCATTGGCGCCATTCATCAAAGGCAAGTTTAATGGCCAGAAGTTCTTGGTCACCGATGGCATAGTTTCGCTGGGCCTGGTTGAATTTCCGGGAGAAGAAGGCACATGGGTGCAAGGTCTCGACAGGATTGTGTTGGCTGAGTACTGTTCCCACTCCCTCCGAGGAGGTGTCCACCTCTACAAAGAAGGGGAGCCTGGGATCCGGGTGCTGGAGGCAGGGTCTGCACAGAAAGGCCTCCTTAAGGGCCCAAAAGGAGACCAGGGCCTCTACCAGCCAATCTTTAATGGGAGCTCCCTTGCCAGTCAGAGCTGTAAGGGGTGCAGCCAATCTGGAGTAGTTCTTGATGAAGCTGCGGTAGTAATTAGCAAACCCAAGGAACCATTGGAGGGTGCGAGGTCCCAAGGGTCATGGCCAGTCTTGGATGCTTTTTAGCTTGGCTGGGTCCATATGGAACTCGCGGTTGGACACAATGTACCCCAGGAAGGAAAGAGAATCCTTTTCGAAGAGGCACTTCTCTGGATTGGCATACAGCTGGTTTTCCCATAGACGTTGCAAAACTCTGCAGATGTCCTGGCAATGGGCTTGCGAGATCTTGGAATAGACCAGGATGTCATCCAGATACATGACTACACAGTCGTAAAGAAGGTCACGTAAGACCTCATTCATGAGATTTTGGAAAACGGCGGGAATGTTATAGAGGCCAAACAGCAAGACTAAGTATTCATAATAGAAGTCCCGGATGTTAAAGACCATCTTCCATTTGTCCCCCTCTCTGATACGGACCAGATTGTACTCCCCCCCAGAGATCCAGTTTTGAGAAGATTTGGGCCCCTTGCAGACGATCAAATAGCTTAGCTATCAGGGGAAGCAGATACAGGTCTTTCACTGTAATGGTGTTCAGGCCTTGGTAATCAATACATGGGTGGAGGGACCCATCCTTTTTGCCCACGAAGAAGAAGCTGGCCCCAGCCGGGGAGTTGGATTGGTGGATGAAGCCCTTCTGCAGGTTCTCCAGGATGTACTCGGACATAGCTTGTGTCTCCAGCAGGGACAAGTGATATATCCTCCCTCACGGGGTGTAGAGCCCGGGGCTAGGTTAATAGCACAGTCAAATTCCTGATGCGGGGGCAAGGTATTGGCCACCTTTTTAGAAAAGATGTCTGCGTATTGAGCATATTGCGGAGGAACAACCTTGGGAAGTGTAGCGCTGCCAGATCCGGAGGTATCCGAGGTCATGACTATGCATGTCTGCTGGCAGGTGGGACCCCAGTGGTTGAGTCGTAGGGACGCCCAATCAAATTGCGGGTTATGTTGTTGTAACCAGGGTATACCCAGCACCACTGGGTGGATGGCCTTCTGGATGAAATAGAAGGAGATTTGTTCCTGATGACTGGGCTCAATGTGGCATTCCAGGGGAACGGTCATATGCGAGATCCTCCCAGGAAGGGGGTACCCGTGGATAGAGGATAGCGTGAGCGGGATGGGGCAAGGATGTGTGGGAATCAACAGTTGGCCCCCAAAGATGACATCACAGCTCTGTCCTATTTAAGGCCGGCTCTGCTTCCTGCACTTCGCCTTGGCAACAGGTCGTACCCAGTCTGAGTGGTTTGTTGCTGCATTCTTGATCCTGTGCTTCTACCTGTGTTCCTGAATCTGAGTTCCTGCCTGTGTTCCTGATCCTGAGTTCCAGCTTGTGTTCCTGATCCTGTGCTCCAGTGTGCCTTCCTGTCTTCTGGTTTCGCCCTCCTGTTCCCATGCTTCGGCCCAGTTCCTCGCCTGCTCCTCGGACTAACTATCTGGTTCTGACCCCGGCTTGGCTTCTTGTCTTCGCTTGTCTGCTGGGTCAGATCAAGGGTCCATCAAGCCCAGCATCTTATTTCTAACAGTGGCCAATCCAAGTCACAAGTACCTGGCAAGTACTCAAACATTAAAAAGATCTCAAGCTACTATTCCTTATTGACTAATACCAGTTTATGGATTATTCCTCTAGAAACTTATCCAAATCTTTTTAAAACCCAGTTACACATACTCTGGCAATGAATTCCAGAGCTTAACTGAGTGAAAAAGAATTTTCTTCAATTTGTTTTAAATGAGCTACATGCTAACTTCATGAAGTGACCCCCTAGTCCTTCTATTATCTGAGAGTAAATAACCGATTTATATTAACCTGTTCAAGTCCTTTCATGATTTTGTAGACCTCTATCATACTCCCCCCCCCCCCCGCCCCAGCCATCTCTTCTCCAAACTCCAGCCCTAACTTCTTTAGCCTTTTCTCATAGGAGAGCCGTTCCATACCCCTTATCAGTTTGGTCTCCCTTCTCTGCACTTGCTCCAATGCAACTGAAAAAATGTATCCAGCTAAATTTTAGCCACATAAGTGTCCAAATATTCATTTAGCCAGATAACTTCTGAGTTATCCGGATAAATGCATCAGAATATGGACCTCGTTCATTTAAAGGAAAATATGTTAAATAAGGCTTTTGGTGGGTATCGTAAGTTTACATTCTAAATTTCACAAGCAAAAACGTGTCTTACTGAATTAAGGTATTGAATTTCCAAATCACACATTAAACCTGAATGTAAGGTCATCTAGCCTGAAAAGACACCGAATCTTAAAGTACTTACTTGAAAATAATTAAAAGTTAAAACAAATGAGGGTGCTTGATGACTCAGTGAATTGCCACAGAGACAGAGTTTTTCGCTTCTAGGTCAACAAACCAAATACATTTCAAGTCATTAGTAACAAAAAATCATTATCTGAAATTCATGTGGCGGCTTATGTGAAATGAGCAGGTGCTCTCTCTTCAGTTCCCAGTGAATCACTGTCCACATTACTAATATAACACCAGCAGACTTACAGCTAATTAATAGACTTGTTGACAGTCTCAACAGAGAGGTCAAGTAAAGCCACAGCTGTGGTAATAAGCTTGGGTGTAATGACAGATTCAACCCTTGGCCTGGAAAAGCATGTTCTCAATGCATCTAAAGTCAGTAAGGCTCTTGATTTTCCCTTTGGCTGGTTTTGCCATCTTAAACTGTATTCGACTAGCGCCCATTTCAGACAAGTGGTGCAATCTTATTAATTTCTAGAACTGAATTCTGTAATTCCCTATTACTAGGTCTTCCTAATAAGAGTATTCAGCATCTGCAATTAGTACAAAATGCGGCTGCCCAGTTGATCTCTGGTACTTCTATTTTGGGACCACGTTCCTCCAGGATATTAGAGGTTACTGATATCCTGTTATCCAGAGCTGTAGAAAGGCAATCGATTCAGCACCTATGGCCAAGTGAAAAAGTGTCCCCCACGAGCTGTACGCAACATACGGTATATTTATATCTAACAAGACAAATAAAACCGGAAAGGTGAGGCTGGTGAACATGGAGGGGTTGGGTTTCGGATGGGAGGGGTAGAGACAGCCAAGGTGTGAAAGGAGGGAGAAAATGCAGAGGGGTGGAGGGGGAGGGAGATAGTGTAGAAAAGGGTTGAGGCAGAAAAGGAGAGTACAAAGGGATGGAGAGGGTCAATGGAGGGTTAGGACGGGAGAGAGGAGGAAAGAAGGGAAAGAGAGAGAGAGAAAACAGAGGGTGTCAGTTCTGGGGAAGAGAGAGAAAGTGGAAGGAGTCTGGACTGGGAAGAAAGAATTAAAGCTAGGGGACTAGAGTGGAAGAGGTGGCTTTATAATGTAGACTTGGCATATGCTTGGGGGAATTTTGCAAAAAAAATTACAAACTGTAAAATACCATTTTATTGCCTGTTAAATGTATCAAAATATCACAGGATAATTCATTGTCTTTGAGTAATTTAAAATATGCACAGATTGCCAGAATTTCTAAATAGTGCAGAGTTTATCATTTTTATGCAGAAATCCTCCAGAGTAAACATCCCTGCCTTGTACAGTATTTGGAATAGAGGGTGGAGACTGTGTAATGAGCATTGATGAGCTGGGGTGGGGAATGGTAACTGTGCACATTAGTATCCATCTTAATCAACAAGGCTAGAAGTCACTAGTTTCCAGAGTAGCCATCCAGGAAATTCCTAGTTTTAGCACAGATGGCTATCTGGAAGTTCTGAATTCATGCCTTCCTGTTTGTACCAGATGCAGTCTCTTCTTATCACAGACCCCTGATGAAGTACTTATCTGCCCAATTACCGTTTCCCAGCTCCAGGATATCAATGTAATTTAAACAATCCTTACCCTCTAATCCAACTACACCTGCTTTCCAACTAATGCAGGAACAGCCAACATTAGCAGGGAACGTTTTCCTACCAGTGGCTCCTGTGTAAAGCCACAGGGTTGATGGTGAGCAGCTCTAGTATGCAGCAGGTGCTGGTGGTGGCTCTCTTGTGTGTTCAGGTAGTGGAGGCTGCCATGTGCAGGCAGAAGCTCTTCCTGGCAGCAGCAGCAGCAAAGCATGCCAGCTCCACCTGCTCCAAATGCATCCTGCGCTCTTCAGGAGACCCTGCGTTCTACTCCTGCACTGCTGCTCTGGCCTGATCTCACTGGTGGGAGCAAAAAACTGCTGATGCCGGAAGTTTCTGCGGCATCAGTGGAGGCCTGACCCACGCGAGATTATTTCATGGCTGTGCTCATGGTGAGCACTCTGCACAGCTGAAGATGCCTGATGGAGACCAATGGAAAAAATAATAAACCCATGCTCCTCTTGCACTCCCAGTTCTCCTCCTGCACAACCACCTATGGCCATAGCTATAATAGCCATAGCCTAGCTATGGCACTGATGTTATTTATAAAGTTCAGTTTAAAAATCTTTGCCCCGCTTTCAAAGCCCTTCAAAATATGGGTCTTAGTTATCTTAACCTTAAGCTATATGCTTTATTCCTCCACAAACACTGAACTCATGTAATGATGTTCGTGTGTGTATCCCCTTATCCAAGGACTATAGATGAAGCCAAACAAAAAAAAAAAATCATGCTTTTCACTTGTGCTTCCCTTTCTTTAGAATTTTCTCCCAAGGGAATTATGTCTGGAGCACAATTATTTAAAATTAAAGGAGTTAAATCTGTTTGTTTTACTCAAACAATTTAAAGCCAATCGCTGAATAAAACACCCTGCGATTTTGTATGATATCTTGATTTATTTTATTTGAAGATTTTTGTACAATAAGGGCCTGTTTAAAAAAATATTTACTCAAGTAAATGGGCTTTCGTGAATTGCTGCATATAACGCCCGCGATAACACCATAACGCCCACAATAAATAATGCAGCGCGAGATGTGCATGAACATTTTAAAATTTTCCTGAGTGGGAGGAGTTTGGGTGGAGTTATGGTGGAGGAAATTAAAACGAGGGGTGTATTGTGTTGCGTGCAATAGCGTAAGACACATTATTGCATGTTTTAATGCTGGAAATAATTACCCATTTTTTCCTGGCATTATGCTGTGCAATATGCCTAAAATGGGATTTGTGCTAAAAATTGCAAGTCCTGTTTTGAGGGGGGAGAGGGGGAAAAGGAGGGAGGGAGGGATAGAGAGGCTCTAAGGAGGCTCACCTATTAGTCAACTTTTTATACCACTGTGGGAGGGGCAACCAGTAACTCGGGGTGAGGTTCTGGAGGTGGTCCAGGGTTTGGGGGGCAGTTTTACATGCAGAGTCAGAGGTACGAACAGCACAGAACACATCAGTGAAGATTTGATGTGATTTGGAGTGAGGAAAGGTACACAAAGCTGAGATTTGTACATTTGTACTCTTGCTATCAAGCTAGGTCAAGAGTGTACCTTTCCTCACTACAAATCATATCAAATCTTCACTGATGTGTACTGTGCTGTTCGTACCTCTGACTCTGCATGTAAAACTGCCCCCCCCCAAACACTGGACCACCTTCAAAACCTCACCCCGAGTTACTGGTTGCCCCTCCTACAGTGGTATAAATAGTTTACTTATATGAGAACCATAAAGCATCTCTCTCCCCCCCCCCCCCCCCCCCCAAATCTGGGTACTTCTCAGCTTGTAGTGTGAACATATGTATTCATGATAAATATAGGTCAAAGTTTGTTTTATATTGAGTTTTGGTTTGATTTGTTATGAGCTTCAGGTAGATGATCAATCAAATCCAAATACATATATCTCAGATAGCTACTTTGCACTCATGAAAGTGGTCCCCGCAGAACAGAGCTGAGACACATTCAAAGGGCAGGGCTGCATGTTCTATTCGTGTTCCATGGATAAACGGAGGCAATATTTTCTGTTGTCAAGAGCACAGGGAGGACTATTCACTAAAGCACACTAACCCATGATAATATAAACATGGGTCACACTAATGTTATCTTGGGTTAACGTGCACTAAATGCCATAGCCCCATTATTTTTGCTGGGCTGATTTGCTAACCCATATGCATTAATCCCCATTAAAGGTAGATGAAACACGTTAATTTAGTGCGGGTTGCCATGCTACATGGACTTAAAAATGTTTTAAAGGGGAAACACTTTTTAAAGGAAGTGATTTGTCAGGTACTTTGCAGGGATGTAAAGAAAATATAAAAGACAAAATTGTTGATTAAAAAAGTGGCTAGAAAAGAGGAAAACAGGTCAAACCACAAAATTAATTAAACTAATTATTTTCTATTATAAGAATTTCAAGAAGACATAATAATATAAAATTGATTTTCATAGTATTTTTCACAGTAAGATATTCCAAATCACTTAACAATAAAATAATAGCAGAAATAAAGGTCAGTATGGAAACTCTACTTCTTTCTTTACAAAATATATTTTAAAAAATGCAAGTGCTTTAGCTGCAGTGTTATATTTAAATATTAGTTTTATCATGCCTTTATCCTCTAAAGATTAATGCCCTGCTGTATGCAGTAGGGGTTTTTTCACAGTGAATTCTTATGGGGAAAATTATTTAACAGAATTCTGTTGTGCAATAAATAGTTCATACTTAAAAACAGGCTTAATTAATTTTGAATATAATCTACAGGAGGGGGGGAGGTTCTTGCTTTTTATTTGGTTTTCCATTTTATTGCAGGAATATATAAGAAACTATCTGTATATAGGAGTTTCTTTTTAATTATGATTTGTTAGTCAAAGAATTGCTCAGAGATTTTAGCACTGTGTTAAAGATTTCACAGTTTACTTTCTTTAGCCTCCAGATGCATGCTAAACTTAAAATAATGGACAATGGTGCTATCAGCCACTTCATGGAGAAACCCAGAGTATCAAAGGCTTAAGCAGCTGTGTTAGGTGAGAAGAGGCAGAATGGTACAATGATGGAGATTCAGTAATGGAAAATCTATTCATCTCTGAGGTGTCAGCAGATGAGGCACCGGATACAGAGGAGTGTAATCAAGAATTACCTTGTGATAACGTATTTCAATTAAATGGAAAAAACCACTGTGTAATATCTGAGTATAATATAGATGCAGCATTGCACCAATCAGTTGGTAATTTGTGCAATCTATTAAGTATATGAGATGTCAGTATTACTTTTTTAATATGCATTCTAATATCTCTTTTAAAAAAAAAGTTCTTACTGTAGGAAAAATGAAAAGAAAGAGCTGAAGAATAACATATTGGGGCCGGTAAATTGTATAATGAAACCTAATAATTTAGGCAGTAAGTCAGAGAAGTATAAGGAGGAACAGCAAACAGAAAAGGATATCATTCATAGACCAGAATGTCTTCGTAGGCCGCTGTCTTTTCACAATTCAAATGTAAATTAAATCTAAACTTCTAATGAGTTTTGCAAAGAAAGGAAAAGTTTACTCGAGCTTGTGCTGTATGTGCAAGGCCAATCCCATCTGTGAGACTGTACTGGAAAAACGTTGGTAATTTTGCCTGGAGACACCCCGCACAAATACTGTACATGATGTTTATTAAAGAGTGATAAAAATATCATGGAAGTGCACAACATTAGGGAAACATTTAGGTCAGTTTAAAAAAAGTTTTTATCTTATTCAGTAACAATTATTTATTCTGGAATAGCATGTCTAAACTATTTATTTACATACCGTAATTTCCAGAGCTCTTCAAAATCGTGTAATAACTTAAGTTTCATCATAACCATAATATCATGTAAAACACTGACCAGAGCACAAAATCAGCAATTATAAGTAATATGATTCCTTGAGACTTAAAAACTCCAGTTGCCCACTTTAATGGAAAATGTGTCTCTTGAAGTTCAGTGAGAAAGAAGCTAGTTTCTCTAGCTCTGTGTGTTTTCAAATTAAAAAAAAAAAGTTAAAAAAAAATCATTTAGATAGGAGAGAGGAAGGCAGGCTGAGGCTGCTGTTGCTTCTTGTCAGTATCAGTATGTAATAGAAGACACCTTGATGTCTCTGTTAGGATTATAATATCAATAGGAGTTAAAGGACTGTGGAGAGACACAGGGGCCGATGCAATACAGTGCGCTCAGCCGAGTGCACTGTATAACCCGCAGTCAGACGCGGGTTAAATAGGCGCTAATCCACCCCCTAATGCAATAGGGGGATTAGCACCTATTTAACGCACATCTGACACGGAGTGAATGAGATAGCTCTCATCACATGCAAATGTGTATGAATGAGGCTATTACTCATTCACTCCAAATGCAAAAAAATAAATGTGCATCTCAGACGCACATTTATCGTTCAGATATTAACGCCTGCCCGGAGCAGGCGTTAATAGCTGAGCGCATGTAAAAGAAGTACAGAAAAGCAGAAAAAAATGTTTTTCTGTACTTCTTCAGTAAAAAAACAAATAAAAAACCTCGGCAGACCGCCGAGTTATGAAGACCGACGCCGAGTTTACCGGCGTTGGTCTTCATAACCGGCAGTCGCCGCGGGGTCGCGTTAGCAAGGAGGCGTTAAGGTCACGCCCGCTTTCTGCGAAAATTATTGCATCGGCCCCATAGTAAGGCTGACTTTTAAAGGTTTAGGTGCTTAATTTTGGAAGTTAGGCTCCTAAATTGATCCTTTTGAAAATGTACTAGGGCTGAGCTCCAGGTTTCATTAGTACCTTAAGTTTAGGAGCCTAAAATGTGGGTGGCTGTGGGGTGGTTAGGGTGGGGGAAAAATATGTGCTTAATTGCCATATGCATAGAATTCTTGTTAGTGCTGCTTTTCATATAGATGTACAATTTCAGTATTCTGGCTTATTATCTCTTCTTATGTCTTGTTGTATGATTATAAATACCCCTTCCATTGTGACTCTTGACTTCATACTTTCATCATTGGAAAATAGCACTATAATATGGCCCTGGCAATTACAGAGCAACATTTTGCCCTTCTGAAGATGAAATTCAGTTGTCTAGATAGACTTATGGTTCATTTTGGGTACTTGCCAGGTTCTTATGGCCTGGATTGGCCACTGTTGGAAACAGGATGCTGGGCTTGATGGACCCTTGGTCTGACCCAGTATGGCATTTTCTTATGTTCTTATGTTCTTAGTAGAGATGTGCAGATGCAAAATTTTTGTTCTAGTTTGTTTATTGTTTTCATAGGTTGCCTCCATTTGTTTGGTTCATTTCAAATAAAAAAAATTTTAGTTTATTCATTCTATTCATGTTTTTGTTTTCTATTAAAGTCACTGGGGGAAGCAATACAGCCTATTTTGAGCTCCAAAATTGGGGTTTTCTAATCAATTCTAATGAAACATGTGGGTAGGCGTGCTTAAAAAAAGGGGAAGAAAACTAGAAGGCACCAAGACTGTGGCAAAATAGCACCAAAAGTGGCATGAATAGCCTAAGCCAACATAAAGGGACAAAAAGGTACTAGCAGTGACAGTTGCTCTCCAAGGCACCATGAGAGGAGAAAAGCAGCAGAATCCCCAAGGATATTACATTAAAGGCCTCCCTAGGATGATTACATTAAAGGTGAGGCCAGCATTGTCTCCAGACTCAAGAACCTTTAAACAGAACAAAGTACTTTACTGGTGAGAGAATGTCCTGCTGCTATATGAAACCCACCTGCCAAAGGAGAAGGAGGTTAAAGAGCATGCTACCATTTAAGTGAACTGCAGCAGAGAAAAACAAGAGGACAATGCAGCTATGTAACATGAGCTGCCAGCTCAGGAAGCCTAGAATGAGATTGAAAAGGTTGCCAAACTCCTTACTGTGAAGGTGCTTAAATGAATAGATGAGTCAGAGACTCAGGTAGGGTATTTGCCTGTCACATCCCCCCTGGACTACTGTTGGTAACATAGTGAAATATCACTTTAAATCAAAGGATAACAAAATCCTAAATTACAGAATTGGAAAAGTCCTACATTGGAGAATTCTGAATGAGAAAGGGATTTATGAGAGAAATGTACTAAAAAACAATCCTAAGAAGCAAACAGAGTCTTACCCTGACTAATAAGGGGAGTCTGACCCTTAGATACCCAGTTTTCAGACAACAGAAGAAAAGGCCAGGAAGGATAGAAGGATTTGCACCCATTCTCTTTCCATGGTCCTGCCTGGATCTTGGCCTTTTGATTGAGAGAAGGTGACCCATCCAGGCTAGGTAACAGTGAATAGCTAGCCATGAGCTTAGCAGAGCTGAGACTGCAGAGGGCCTGAATCACTGAAAGCTAAAAAAAAGCCATAAGCCTAGTGGAGCTGTAAACCCAAGTAAGGAAAAACTGAAGAAGAGATAGGAAAAACCGAAGAAGGGAGAAGAACCGAAGGACAGCGGCAGATCCGGAGGTAGAACGGTCCCCTGTGTGGACCCTAGTGTCAAGTTGAGCAGTATCCCAGGCAGAAGGGGACCCCAGCGGCAGATTGGGAGATGACCTTGGGTCCTCCATGAGCAAGGGGACCCAACAGTAAATCAAATGTTTCCCTAGGAGGGTGTAAACCCCAGCATCAGATCAAGCAGTCTCCCAGGAGGAAGGGGAACACAGCGGCAGGTCCCCATGAGGGTGTGGACCCCAGAGGCATTCCAGGAGGCAGAGTTGGGTCCCCCAGCTGGGCATGGACCCCAGCAACAGACCAGGAAGTGGAGTTGGGTTCTCAGGTGGGAATGGACCCCAGAGTTGGCACAACATTTCAGTGAAGTGGAAGTGGCACTCAGGAGACAGCAGCAGTTTAAATACAACTGACACCCCCAGGCCAACACTGCCCACAAGCTCAGTTGCATCTTTTCATATGAATGAGAATTGGGAAAAAAAAGGAGGAGGATAATAATAACACTTGATTAAGCAAGAACTCAAAGGGTCCCTTCAATTCTATATAGTGGTATACTGTGGGGGCCAACAACCCCATATTTGAAAATATTAACTGTTCTTGCTACCTTGTAGAAATGTATCTTTATGTAGCCTGAGACTACTAACCATGAGTAGATAAGTGTTCTGTTTCACATTCTATTAGCGATGTACATAGTCATGTAGAAATGCATATAGATAGTCTAATAAACCTGTATATATTTGTACATACTGCCAGCCTTGTTCACAGTCCCTTTTGTTTTCCTAGGGTGAAGGGAGAGACTGCACCTTGATTACTGTGTATAGTTCTGGTCACCGCATCTCAAAAAAGATATAGTTGCAATGGAGAAGGTACAGAGAAGGACAAACAAAATGATAAAGGGCATGGAACAGCTCCCCTATGAAGAAAGACTAAAGAGGTTCAGCCTGGAGAAGAGACGGCTGAGGGGGGATATGATAGAGGTATTTAAAATCATGAGAAGTCTAAAATGGGTAAATGTGAATCAGTTATTTACTCTTTTGGGTAATAGAAGAACTAGGAGGCACTCCATGAAGTTAGCGTGTACCACATTTAAAACTAATCGGAGAAAATTATTTTTCACTGAACGCACAATTAAACTCTGGAATTTGTTGCCAGGGGATGTGGTTAGTGCAGTTAGTATAGCTGGGTTTTAAAAAGGTTTGGATAAGTTCTTGGAGGAGAAGTCCATTACCTGCTATTAATCAAGTTGATTTAGAAAATAGCCACTGCTATTAATTGCTTCAGTAGCATGGGATAGACTTAGATTTTGGGTACTTGCCAGGTTCTTATGGCCTGGATTAGCCACTGTTGGAAACAGGATGCTGGGCTTGATGCTTCCTTCGTCTGACCCAGTATGGCAATCTTTTAGGTTCATATGGCCGATTGAGTCTTCCCTGGAGGGGGGGGGGGGGCTCCTACCAGGTCAGTCCTGGACCCAGGAATGCCCCACAAGGTAAGCGGTCAAGGGTGCATTACCTTTCTGACACCAAAGCTGACTACTTGGGTTTGTTTGTTTGCAGTGTACAGCTTATCCTGCAGCTATTTCCTGATCTGCTGCTGTTACTGATGATTATCCCACCCCCTATGAGTAACATCAGCAAATGTCCCCTGGGAGATTACATTAAAGACAAGACCCAAAGGAGGGCCACCACTGGTGGATGGAACCATGAGTGGAACGGAGTTTTCCACAATATAGTGCAGGATCCAGAGATCTGATTAGGTTGCTAGCTTGTATATTGTGCTGTTTTGTGATTCTTAGATTAGGAGCAATTAATTTTTGAGTTGTTACAGAAAGGGTCGGTGTTATGATGCTGTTTGCAGGCCCAACCATGAGCAGCCTCTCACCTTTCCTGGCCAATGTCAAACCTGTCTCACTGCGGCAGGGAGCCGCCCGTGATGCCGCCTTTCCCCGTGTGGCGGGAGCAGCACCACCATCCTCTCCCTGCAGCCTGGAGGCCATCGATATCGCTGCTTCTCTCCATGGCCCGGGTGCTGCCAGTGCCTCTGTTTTTAGCATGGCAGGGGAGCCGTTGCTGTTGTTCCCTCCGGTGGGGCAGCTGGCACCGACATGGCCCTTCCAGGAGGAGAGCTGCCACCAATCTTCTTATGCGGCCTGGGTGCTGCTGACGCCACCGGTGCTGCTCCTACTCTGTCCCGGCCCTGGTTTCTTCTTAGAAGTGTGGCTGCACCTCTCTACTGTATTTAAAGGGCCCACAACAGGAAAAGCCCTGCGGCCCTGCTTGATGATGTCACTCAGCTTCTCATCTTCAGCCCTATAAAAGAGCCCCTCACCAGTCCCTCATCACCTTCGCAAGGAGCCTGTCTGCTCCTGGATCCCTCGTCTCTTCTCATCTTTCCAGGAGGCTTCTGAGGTCCATTATCTCTCCTTCAAGGTCTGCTGTTCTTAATGGGAGCTCCCTTGTCTTTGTCAGTTGTTCCTGGTCTCTCGTCAGATCCTGCATTCTTGTCTGTCTCGTGCCTTGGCGTTCCTGTCTCCAGATGTTCCTGTCTCCAGATGTCCCAGTCTTCTCCAGTTCCTCTCTTTGAATGTTCCAGTTCTTCGGGTCCTGTCTCCAGTTGTTCCAGTACGTCAGTCCCTGGGTCCAGTTGTCCCTGGTCCTCTAGTTCCTGGCTCCGGGTATCCCAGCCTTGTCTCACCACTGGATTCCACCTCCAGATGACAATCTTGAGTTTGCCTGAGTCCGTGTTTGAATCTGAGCCTGAGTCCTGTTCCTGCTCATTGGAGCCTTGTTCCAGTCGGATCCATCTTCAAGTGTTGCCCAGATTTCTCTTCTGTCTGGAGCTTCAGTCCTGCACTTGTCCCACTCTCCGCATGGTCCACGACAAGCCTCTTCAGGTTGTATAGGGCGCGCAATGGGATACGGTGGTCCATGACCAGCCCTTGGGGGCTGTGTAGGACACCCTGAGGGGCAGTGCCTGCCAATGTCTCCTAGTGCCTTGTCTCATCCAAGTCCTCTAGTGCCCCATCTCGTCCAAGTCTCCTAGGGCCTCATCTCATCCAAGTCTCCAAGTGTCTATGTCTCATCCTTATTCCAGAATCATCGCCCGTCCTTGACCTCTGTCCATCCTCTCGCACCTGCCATTCCCCGGCGGCAGGTCCGAAATGGCTATCGAGTGGCTAGAGGGCTACCTCAGAGACCAGCATTGCGTTGCTGGGTCTCTTCTGGGTCTCTTCTGGTGCATTAGGGTTTGGCAGAGGTCAGAACACTCCGAGTCTTCAGCCTGTCCACCCGTGCTCAGATACGTCTCGCCTGCCTCAGCCCTTCTCTGGGGCTGTGCCATGGCCCAAGGGCACACTCTCTCTCCTGAATCAGAACTGCTCTCTAGCACTCCCAAAAGATTGTGAAGGCCATGTTCCCAGTGAGTGTGTTCCTGTGACGGGCCCATGTTTTTGGACTTCTAGAAATTTTTGATCCAAGATTTTTTGTCCAAGTTTTTCCATGAATCCCTCGACCCGCTGGAGGTGCCAGCCTTTGCTGGGATTTTGGGGTTTTTTCCCTATGACTTGCAGGAGGCACCTGAATCTGCTTGATTGCTAAAAACATTTTCTTCGGGAAATCTGTATGGCCTGGGTATATTTTTTCAATGACCTGCAGGAGGCGCCTACACCCAGGATGTTAACACTTTACGGCCGAAAACTCCATGTCTCCCGCCTATATGCATCATCCCCCTGCAAGGGGCATCTGCATTCCATGGTTCCCAATATCTACCACCTTTCTGGGCTCCTTGTTCCAGACTACCTGCAGGGGGCACCTGCACCTCAGCTTCTTGCAATCTTCCATTTGGAGCCTGGATAACTTCACTTCCACTTATGATTGAACCATCAATTTTTCTCCGCTTGTTACTTATGGCACTTCCAAGTTTCAACCAGCTTCCATGCTTTAGTCCTCCCTCAACATTTTCCAGCTTTGCGCAATGCTCGACTCATCCATTGTGTCTTCCTTCCTCGTCATCTGGACAAAACAGTCTTGCTGGTATTTCTCCTGGATGTTCCCTAGTCTCTATTATTCTGCTGAAGAGAACTCCTGTCCTTTGTGAAGTAGAGCCTGCCTACCCAAAGTCCTGCAAAGACATCACACATCCTCTCACTCCGAGGACCAGCGCCATCTCTTAGTGATCCTTGTGCTTCAACACATCTTCTTGCCTTGCTTGAGTATAAATCTGTTGGTGATGGTTTGAAGACGCTATCGCTGGTTGTTGTCTGGTCTGAGAAGAGCCTTGAGCTTGCCTCATCAGCCTAGTGAGGATACCTGTCCATCTTTGTCCTTCCTAGCATAACTATCCCCGTCTCATCCAAGTCTCCAAGTACCTACATCTCATCCAAGTCTCCATGTCTCATCCTTGTTCCAGAGTCATCGCCCTTCCTCGACCTCTGTCCATCCTGTCGTACCTGCCATTCCCAGTTGGTGGGTCCAAAAGGGCTATCGAATGGCCGTAGGGCTACCCCAGACACCAGCATTGCGTTGCTGGGTCTCTTCTGGTGTGTTAGGGTTTGGCAGAGGTCAGAATGTTCCGAGTCTTCAGCCTGTTCACCCATGCTCAGATATGTCTCGCCTGCCTTGGCGCTTCTCAGGAGTTCTCCTTTGGGGGTTGTACTGTGGCCCAAGGGCACGCTCCCTCCTGAATCGGGACCGCTCCCTAGCACTCCCCAACAGAGCCAGATTGTGAATTATTTTTACATTTATGGCAACAAGCAAAGTATGACATTATACCAGATTTGCCAACTGAAGCTATGCATTGGTGGAATGAAACATTTGCTAAGATCTTTAATGAGGCTGCTTCTGATAAAATTATTAAAAGGAAACATCATGATCATTACCTTCCCTGGTTTACAAAAGACTTATTATCAAGAAGAGAACTGTATAAATTAGAAAAGAGATGGAGGAGATCTAAATTCCCACTAGACAAGGAAATTTATGATGTGTTTTTAGCTGGCCATAGAAGTTTGGTATATGCTACTTAGAGAGAGTACTATTCTAATATACTTCCTTGCTTAATAAGTCTTTTGAGATATTTTTATTAATAAAAAATATTACAAAGCAGTTAGTTTGTTTAAATGTTCAGCATCCTTCCAGTGATGCTTTGGCAAATAATTTTCAGAAAAAGGTGCAGAACTTATTATTTAAATTTCCAATTACTGCTACTTTACCTGATGTGGTTGAATCAATATTCTATTTTACTGCCAAATGAGATTCTTTTAGCATATTTATATCTTCTAATTTGCATGATGTGGTTTCCAAGATTCAAACAACTTACTGTTGCTTAGATCCCTGCCCTTTCTTATTAGTTAAGAACAAGATTTCAGTTTTTGAAGCAAATTTAGTCCAAGTTTTGAACTTATCGCTAATGAATGGGGTAGTTCCATCGCTTCTGAAACAAGAAATTGTGCGCCTTATTCAGAAGGATATCTCCAGTTCTGTTACGTATCAGGTTTTCAGGACTCAGGTTACATCACCTGAGAAGTGGTACAGGACTGCAAGACTGGGTGCTGAGCAAGACCAGGACCGGTCTTTCACTTAGCCAGCCCCCTCCCCCACTGGGGGCCAGTAGGCCTTTGCAGTAGCAGTACATCATGGTGAGTTTATGCAGCTGGGAGCAAAGATGTACAGACTGGAGCAAAGCTGAGTAGTCTGAAGCAAGGTTGGACAGGTTGGGTAGTCAGAAACAAGGCTTGGTACAGGAGGTAGATAAGGCAAGGCTTGATATAGGAGCTGTAGCTCCAGGACTGAAGCTTCGATAGACAAAGACAAGGCAAGGTAATAAGCACAGCAAGGGATAGATGCAAGCAAGGCAGGGAATAGTATTAGGAATAGGCTAGGGGCAGACAATACATAGGCAGGACTGGAAAAGGATACTCAGACTAAGACTGGGCAGGGCAGGACTAGACAAAGCTGACAAGGGCAGAACTAAGGACTATACCAGGCAAGACAGAACGATCAAAAAGGCCCAAAGACAGACATATGGTTCATAGACCACTAGACATAAGGCCTGAAGGCCAGTAAGCAAGGAGAGACCTAGAGAGGCCACAGAGCAAGAACTAAAGTAAAGTAACTAAAGTAAAGTAAAGTCAGGCCCAAAGGCCACAGGGCAAATCAAGGTCTAGGGTAGGCCACAGAGCAAGGTAAGAACTGAGAGCAAGCCTGAAGGCCACAGGGCAGGGTACAAAGTAGAAGAAGGTCCGAGGACCACAAGGCAAGGAACAGGGAGCAAGATGACCCAGAGGCCACAATATGCTCATGACTTGCTCCAAATATATAATGATGGATTTACACTGTTAATGAATATTAACAATATTATTTTCCTCTGGCAAATGTCTTTATTATCTTTTGTCTTGTTTTTCTTGAAGGTTAACAGTATGTTTGCTATCTGTAATGTACGTTATCAAATTACATTGTGTATGTTTTTACTGTGAATTGCTAGACCTATTTTGTGACAGAAGATCAACAAATTTTAATAAAATGAAAATTAAATTATCACCCTTAAGATGATCCCCAGCCTGAGCGATTCAATCAAACCCTGTTAAACATGTTAGGTACTCTAGATCCCTGGCATAAATGTCAATGGAGCCAGCATGTGAGCAGATTGGTTCACGCCCTTAATTATACAAAGAATGATGCTACTGGATATTCTCCCTACTACCTCATGTTTGGTAGAGAGGACTAGTGACCAGTGGATGTATGCCTTGGAGAATCCCCCGATGGCAACTCCGCAAGAAGCTATCTTAAGTATATTGAGGACTTGAAGGGCCATCTCATGATTAACCATGGCACTTCTGGGAATTCTGTCTCCCTCAGACCTGACTCTCACTTACCACCTTCTTAGAATTTTGGGGCCTCAGAAGCTTCTCAGGAGGTTTTCTTTCAGCTTCACAGTGCTCATACATTTCCTCCTGTGGTGGGGGAAGCTGCTTTAATTGAGTCTCTTGAACTTGCAAGGAACATCAATGATACCTTGGTTGTTCCTGCTATAGAAATTGTTTCTGCTGCTGCGATGTTTGAGAGACGGGCACAAATCACATTGGAAATACTTTGGACAGCTATTAAAGGGTTGGAACAGTCTTTGGTATATAAGTTTGATAATGCTATGTCAGTTGTGGGGAAAATTCAAAATCAAGTAGTAGGGCATGATCAAATGATTAAGAGTATTACTATCCTCTTTAGAAAAGCAGTGTGATTCCTTGGGGAAATGTGATGTGGCTTTAATTAAGGGTCAAGATCTTATTCAGCATAGATTAGAAGAATTAGAAAATAACTGTAGGAAATTAAATTTAAGGATACTTAATTTTCTTAAATCCTCAGTAGTTTCTCCAATAGAACTGCTTAGGAAATTTTATGTAGACGTACTTAAGGTTCCTAATTCTTATGAGGTCTGTTCCACTTATTATTAAGGTCTTTTATCTGTCTTGTAGACAGGATGATGTACCTGCCACTATTCTTCCTTTGCAATCAAATGCTTTACATAATTTAACTGCTATGTTGCAAGAATCCTAGATAGAAATTCAAGGCACTGCTACATTGCTTGCTGTTTTTGCTATGGAACTGGATCATATATGGAGTATGAAAATGTTTTTTCGTGCTTCTGATAATTGTTTTCTTGGCCATCAACTGGCATTATTTCCTGATGTTGTTATGGCGACACAAATAAGACAGAAGGCTTTCTTAAAAGGCAACGAGTAATTGACCTCGAAACATCATTTCATCTTCAATTTCCTTGTAAATATAAAGTTAGGTATAAATAAATATCTTTATTTTATCCTGATTAATTAGAGGGGATCCTTCAAAAGCGAGAAAGACCCTTGGCTGTTTCTTCCTAGCTTAGCTGCTCACCTGTGTTAACATTATTGTGAGTTATTATATTGTATTTTTTGTGTCACATTTCCTTTTAGTTTATTTACAATTGATTTAGTCCCCCTTGTTGAGATCTCATTTAAATGATTTTTTCCCATGTGAGTTATTTCTTGAAATGTTTTTTTTTCTCTTTGATATCCAGTGTAACATGTTGTCGATTTTTTTGACTTGTAATCTTGAAAAACTTTGAAAATAAAGAGAAAAGAATCATAAACTGAGTGATGCAGATCGTGTACTGGTGAAAGCATTAGGTATCCCAGGAAAGCATAAGTTTGCCAATCGGTGGCACAAAGAAATGGAAAATGGTGCAGGAGGAGAATAACCATTAGATATATATTTTTCTGAATTAAAACTGCTTCATGACCAATATAGCTAACCCCTTAAAAGCCTTGACCTGCTGCATTTTCAGTGGAGGAAGTTTGTGTGCTTCCTGGTAATAACTTTCTGTAGTAGGAAGTACCATGGTGACAGTAGTTGGATAGGTAGCAGGATAGGTGCTTGTTATAGTCATTTTGTTAATGAACTGAATTCTGAACTGTGGGATATCCTAGCGACAGATGGCAGAAGTCATTAGATAAACCACTAGAACAGATTCTATAAACCCCACTGGTAATAAGTCAGTCATCAACATCCGCTCTATTAAACTCTGTACTCAGTGAAAATTCCTGGTAATGCAACACATCACAGCCCAGGGAGTGATATGAGGAGATGTTACATGAACTTACTTTGATATATCCTGGGAGGATAAACGGGATCATGCTCCTTATCCTTTCAAAGAAACAAAAGAAGAAAGAAAGGTGAAAGAATCATATAAATATGCAAGCTTTAGTTGCAATGTGTGTGTGGGAAGGGGGAGATTTCTGTAAAAACTGGTACCGTATTGTTAGTGTGATTTTATTGGAAAGTGCCTGGGTGTCGCTCATGGCCATTAACAAAGCATTCAACACCATTTGCCCTTCCCGGTGGTGTTAAATGTATTTATTTAATTTTGTGTAGCCCTTTGGAGCATATTATTTAAAACCGGTCCTCCCTGCTCTAAGGAGGCTATTACTCTTCAAGGTGGTTTTCCAGATAAGCTGGAATTTACTATATCTGAAATATGTGTGCAAGGGGTGCAGAATTTTTGAAAAAGCTGGTGCAATATTGTTGATCTAATTTTGTTAAAAGATGCTTGGCCATTAATATATTAGTAAACTGTTGGCTTTGGGAAGGAGAGACACAATTTGTTATTCCTGGAGGCCCACTATGCCATATAGATTGTTAAGGTCTATTAGAAACATACTAATGGCAATGGCATGGTTATAGTATGTATTGAGTATGTGAAGCCTATTTTTATAACTCTTTACATTATTCCTCCCATAAATCAAACATGAAAACCCGACTTGGCTATATTTTGAGATTCTGCTTCTTCAGAAGTCAGTCATTAAAGTAAAGCCACTGAGATCGAGTAGAAACTCAGGAATTGGTTCAACGCTATCATCAGTGTCCAAACTTTTAAAAAATTGATGTGACTCCCCCCCCCCCCCCCCCCCCCCACATACACACACACACACCTTCTGGAAGCACAAGTGGTAGCAGCAGCTTTCTCTTTTTAGTCCCAGCCACCGAGATGACACTTTCTCCTTCTATTGGCTGCCTGGGCATCATTCTTGCTCAGATGCCATCCTACTGGTTCAGCTCCCGACCCATTCAGAAATGTGTCCCCCTCAGGTCTTCATTTTTGATTTATGGGAATGCAACTTGGAGTATGATAAGATGATTATGATGATTATCATTGGGCACTTTTGAATATGGACACATGAAATGGGAGCAGAGTATGAATTTTACCCCTTATTTTTTATAAATTCCTGTGAGCAGACATAAGTCTTTATTTGGAATGATTGTTGAGTTATGTAAGTACATGAAGGTCACTCCTACTTGTGGAGGATTACTGTCGTAGTCAAGCTCCTCGGAAGCATTGCTCTTCACAATTCATTAATCAACAGCTTCGACTACAGCTGCAGTTGTTTCTCTCAGACCACTGGGCTTCCAGACAGAGCTTATCACAGCTGTATCAGGCTCTGCAATCTGTGCAGCTACTCTTGGTGCTTTCTCATTCACAGTGAGTGTTGAATTCCTTATCATTCTAATAAACGTTTTGGAAATCAAGTAGTTCTGTGACCCTTGTTAATTGTAACTGTTTCCTTCGTTCACCACAGTTTTAGTTTGATGTATTTAATGCACCCCGTTTCATGTAAACCAGCAAGATATGTCCTCATGATTGCCGGTATATAAAAACCTTAAATAAATAAATAAATAAATAAAATCTGGAGTCTGAAACTAAGGAAAAGGTTAATGGGTTGTCTAGGACACAAGAGGGAGATTGTGTTCTGAGGACTGCCCATTAGTGGCCTAACTCCCAAAGTTCAGGACCTAAACCCTTTGAAAACCGGCTTCTATTTCTTCTATTTTAACTAATATATTATTCTTTTTGCATGCAATGGTAGTCTTTTAAAACATTTACTTGCTAGTGCTGCAGCTTTAATTTTCACATTTTACTATGTAAAATATTCACATGAAGGGAATCCAGAATTAAAAATTTGTTAAATATAATCACTGCTTGCCAAAGCTACATTTATGTCAACTAAGAAACAAAAGTGGGAAAGTCATCAATAGCTACAATTTTGGCTTGCATGGATTTGCTAAAATGCTCTTCTTATCCAGGAAAACAAAACATGTTGTCTCTTTGTGACAGAAGAAATGCAAGTCATCAATCATTACAAAAGAAGCAAAGCAGTCAAAAAGGAAAAAAATGAGATTATGAATAGAATATGGGATGTAACAATTTCAGTTAAGCAGACTGAGCATGTCTGCTGTGCATCTGTCATGTCTAGGACAAGATGCACATCAATAATTTCCAGTTTAAGAAAAATTAGGCTTTTCTACATTCAGACTGAAATTCAGTAATCAAATTAGTCTATTATTATAAAATACGAGTATATCTGCCCCCCAACATATGTACATATGTTTCAGTACATGTAAATATTTTGCAATGTAATGAAAGTCAGTTCATTCTCTTACCTATTTTATAAATATATGTACATATATTTTACTTGCAAAATATGTGCATAGTCTTGAAATCACCAGGTTGCTGACACCTCTATTAGTTCACCCACTCCATCTCCAGTTCAAGAAGACCCTCCTAGTACTTTATCTTGAACCACCTAGCTCACCCAGACCTCCCACCCAAAAATAGAAGCAACAGATGAGTCTATCACTTGCGCTAGTTAATTAGCAGGTGTAAATTTGCATGAATAAGTTTCCTAATATAGGGCCTCATTTTCCAAGGAGTTACCGCGTGTGATAATTCCGCAAACCGTGCTAACAGCAGTTAACGTGAATGCAAATTTTTAATTTCGTATTCAGGGGGCGGAGCAAATGTAAAGTAGGGAGGATTTATTGTGTGCTGTGAAACAGCTGCACTGTTAGCGCAGCTCCTAACTACACCTCTTTCATTTGTGTTACGTTGTGTGCTACAGGTTTATCATGGTTCACGATGTCTCTTGACAGGCCTGTTTCAGTATGATGGAGAGAGAGAGAGAGGTATTTGTATCCCTATGGGAGGCCCACCTAGTAACTCAAGGTGAAACGTACGAACAGAACAGTGGTCTCTTGTGAAGATTTGATGACCTACGGAGTGAGGAAACTCACTCCAAGATGAGATTTGTACAATGTTCTCTCCACCTAGCTTGATGTTACCCAATCCAAAACACCCCTAGACTGACCCTTTTTTGCTCATGTAAAACCGAAAATGCATATGTACTTTTGATGTTTATAAAATAGCAGGTATGTGACTACAAGCTACTTGCGTGCACATGTTTTCACATGTAAATACTTTGAAAATGTATTCATTAGTGAACACCACACAACAGGGTGCCTGATCAGAGAGATGTACGCGCTTAATTAACTCAATTTATTTTTGGCCTGAAGGTTGTGAATAGTGGGACATATATGGGTTTTGCAAAACAACCAATGACTCCCCCGTTCCCAATCCACCCATCTGGAACAGATACTCACCATTCTGGAGGTCCCTTTCTTCACTGGTGAAAGAGGATGTGGACCTCTCCTGCCAACATGATCACTTCATACTGAATGATGCTGCCTAGCACTAAAGTCAGAGTCCTGGACTTCAAGAGTACAAACTTTGCTAAAATGTGGGAGTACTATAATGAAGTACTGGAAGGGTGGGAAATCTTTGTGAAGTAGAAGAACAATGGGCTAAAATAAAAGGAGCTATATAGTAAGGGCAACAAATATTTATGCTTGGAAAGTAAATAAAAATGAGTCAAAAACAAACCAGAAGGATTCTCAAAGAAGGTGACTGAAAAAATAAGAGCAAACTATTAAATTCAATAGGTACAAGAGATCTCATAAAGGAAAGAACAAGAATGTACAGTGCTGAGAAAAAGTGTGAGATCCCCTAGGATGGTCTGTGTATTAGCACAAGTTCTACTCAAAGCATAATTAGATCCTAATCTAAACCCTGATAAGCGAGAAAGATAACCCCACTGAATAAATAAGTCAGACAAAAAGGATATATGTTAATTATTTATTCAACAAAAAGTTTCAGCAAAAAGTATTCTTGTGTGAAAAAGTATGTGAACCCTTGTTTGGGCATCTCCTTGAGCATTAATAACTTAAATTAAACATTTCCTGTAATTGTTGATTAGTCTCTCATCTCATCCATGAGCAATTCTGGCCTAGACTTCCATATGGATCAGTTTCATCTTGGTGAAATTTGAAAGTTTTCTTCCATGAACAGCTTGTTTCAGGTCTTGCCACAACATTTCAATAGGGTTTAGGTTGTGACATTGACTGGACCAATCCAAAACCTGACATCTCTTCTTCTTCAGCCATTCTGAAATAGATTTACTTGAATGTTTAAGGTCATTGTCTTGCTGCATGACCCAAGTTACAGCTCACAGGCGAATGGCCTGGAAACCTCTAGAAATTTCTAATATAAAGCAGAATTCATGGTTTAGTGATGGTAAGCCATCCAGATCCTGATGCAACAAAGCAGCCCTACACCATGATATCTCCACCACCATGCTTGACAATCAGGATGAGGCTCTTACTTTGAAAGGCAGCATTTGGTTTTCATGAAACAGAGCGTTTGTTATTGTGACTGAAAATATACATTTTTGATTCATTTGTCCAGAGAACATTATTCTAGAAGTCCTGTGACTCATCCAGATGTTCTCTCACAAACCTGAGGCAGGCAGCAAGTTCTTTTTAGAGATTAGTGGTTTCTTCCCAGCTATCCTCCCATGGACACCATTCCCATTCAGTGGGAGAGGTCTGCGGATCTTTAGTTGTTAGCCTGGGTTTCTTTGTAGATGGTCTTATGGTTTGCTGTTGAAGTGATCTTGACAGGACCCCTGTTCCTGGGTAGAACTGCTGTAGTTTTCAACATTTTCCATTTGTAGAATGATTTTCTATCTGATGAAGTCCTAAACGTTTAGAAATATTCTTGTTACCCTGTCCAGAGAGAAGAGCATCAACTACTCTTTTTCATAGGTTCTCTGAAATTTCTTTTGATCATGACATGATGTGTTCCCACTAACTTTTATGATGACGTCCAAACTCAAAAACGTTTGGGCCTTTAGATTGGACAGGATACCCAAACTCAGTCTTGCAGATTTACTCTGCAGGGTGCTTTACTTGTTACCCAATTATGTAAGCACTTAATTCTAATTAACCAATTGATTGTGCTAAGAAAACTAGGGATTCACTTTCTATTTCACACACATGAAATCCAAATTAGTTTTATTGTTCCAACTTTGTACATTGTGTCTCAAGAAATATGGAATGGAGTGACAGTGGAGGAACCAATCGGCAGACAATGAAGGAGTAAATAAATTAATATTTCTCCCTTCACTCCTTCACTGTCTGCCAATTGGTCCCTCTACTGTCAGCTCTCAGTGAAAGGACTAATCCCCTTTCAGAAGGCAAAGCCTTCCACTGACAGTTGACAGTGGAGGGACCAATCTGCTGTCAGTAAGCAAGCACAATCAGCCCTGCCGGAAAAGGTAAGGCATCTCCAGCTGGGGTTGCCTGAGGGTGGGGGGATTTTGAGACACTGGAGCTGCTGCTATTACATGGGCCCAAGGAGGGGGTTCTAGAACCACTTATTTTTTTTAAGGTAAGAATGAGGGTTTGGGAAGGGAGTGTGGCAATTACCATAATTCAGGTTCCTTCCCCCATGAACGTATTAGTTGTTGTAGCTTTACAATGAGGAGTGAGTTGCAGGATGGAAGAAATATAAACATGCTTCAAAACCCCTGTGTGTTTTCCTGAGAAGGACAACATTTCTGCAAAAACCAGCATCAAGCACTTGCAGTGTTAAGTTGAAAAGGGACTTTACTATTTAACTTGCCTTGAGAACAGCATGTACTTTACCAGAAGAGGAGGAAGCACAGGGAGTGCTGGGAATCTGACCATGCAAGGTAAAAAAGGTGCATTTCTCTGTCTGTGTGAGAGATGGCAGGGACAGCAGGAGTTGGAGCTGGGAGCCAGAGAGAGAGAGAGGAGTGTATGTGGCAGCTCTGTAATCAGTTTTTTTTTTCTGAAGAGATGATCATCAAAAGAGAGAGAGAGACAGAAGTCTGTGCTCCAAGGACGTAGAGAGGCAGACAACTGTTTTTGCCTCATAATCGAGCCACATGTACAATCCCAACAAGGGACAGAGGTGCAAGAAGTTGGGACACCAAGGGACTTCCTTTCCAGAGATATCGAGGCCTAGGACCTCTATGGTTGGATCACTCTCCTAAGGGGCTTAGTTAAGTAATTTATACTTTGCAAAGAGAGAATTTTAGTAGAGAAGAGAGAAGGTTTCTTTCCATTGCCTTTTGTCCAAGATCAGTCTTTCAGCCGAAGTCAAGCATAAACCCTTGCTGGCAGGTACAGCACCATGAGATAAGATTGTTGGACTGTGGTCTTTATATAAAAGACTGAAACCAGGCCAGCTTTCTGTCTAATGCCTAGTAGAGTGTTTGCGTAAGTTCCCCAGGACAGAGAAGCCTCTCACACCCTGCAGAGCTCATCTGTTTGGTTTGTCATCCAGCTAGCTCCATCATCAATAGAGACTCCTTCAATTTCTTGATTGTTTTTTATTTTTACACAATTTTGTGTTTGGGATGGGCTGCACCCTTTACAAACTGGTAACACTGGGATAGATTTAATTTCCCTCCCCCTCTCCCTTTGAGTACTCAGAGGTAAAGACATTTTTTTAAGTTGTTTACTTCACTGACCTTCCTCCCCCCCCCCCCCCAAGTTGTTTACTTCACTGACCTTCCTCCCCCCCCCCCCCCCACCCTGACCTTTCTCTATTTGCATTTCTTATTTTTTTTTTTTTTTTTATTATGCATATGAGTATGTTGGCTTTCCTGGCAATGTGTTTTTGCATTTCTTGATTTAAAATAAGAAAACTGCAAGTGTGTTGTGTTGTGAAATGTTATAGCAGATGTTGGTCTTATGCTTCATTACTGTTCTTCCCATTCACTGTTCTGTTTGACTTTACTGTATTCTTACACAATACTAGTAAAAGGGTTAATTACTGTTTTTTTCTAGTGTGATGATTTTATCTGGTCTGTGGTGCCACAAGTGAGAGGTTGTTTGGAAAGAGCACAGGTTTATGGTATTGGGATAACAGGGTCCTTATCTCATACCCCATTTAGGTGACGAACCGGAAAATATATCACATAAGTGAATGTAATTTCTCATGGGTACTCCCACCCCAAGCATAGGGTAATTCATAATCTAGACCATGAGGGAGCTACGGGAGGGAGGACTTTACCCCACTGGCTTGGCTGGCCTAGACCAGCCTTATTAAAGTCTGACCTGATCCGAGTCTGGCCCAGCCGTCCTGGCCCAAACCTGGTCTGGCCTGAGCCAGCTGCTCTGCTTTTGCCCGGCCCTCCCTCCACCTCTAATGTGGAATTGCAGTTTAATATGCATATAAATTGCCTTTGACAAAGAAAAACGTGCTTATTATCTCTAGTACACATTTTATTTTTTACTCATGGGGCATTTGCATGCCATTAGCTTACTGCTTCCCGCAGAGACCCCATGTTTTATGCTGGCACAAAGAAAACCCCAAGGTAAAATTTAAATCCAATTTTAATGTGGGTTTTATTACATCTACCCCAGAGTGCGTCACATTTAGTGTTCAATGCACATTCTCACCACTCACTCACCCTGGGGATAAGACAGGCTAGAAGGCTCTTGAAGGAGTAGACACAGGAGGGGGAATAGGAGGAGATGCTGTGTGAAATATATGCACTACACAAAGTGGGGGGCCAGCTATTCATGGCCTACAAACTGCCCATTAACTACCATCTCTGGGGCTGGGAAGAAGAGGCATGTATGATTACACATTCTCAGAAAGGAACTCCTACACATTTAAGAGCCACTGCTGGTATCTGTTATTGCTGTGAGGTGCTAAGAGCAGAGCCGGGTGCTAGTCTGGATCTGAGCATCAGGCAGTGGTGCCTTTTCTGTGGCACCCTGGATCAAATCTGAAGGCACACCAGTGCATAATGGCACGTCGGTTGGGGAACACTGCCATAGAATCCACATTCTAGTGATTCTACAAAGCAGATGCAATTCCCATTATGGGGCAGTTTTCTAGGAGTAGATGTCTAATGCAAGAAGACAAGAAGGAATATATTAAAACATCTCTACAAACCCCTGCTGCAGGTCTGTTTCTGAGAAGCTTGTGAAAGCAGGCTACATATTAACTATTTATTTATTTATTTTTAGATTTATATTCCACCTTTCAGCCATTTCAGAGCAGATTACATCCAGGTACAGTAGTAGATATCTCTAGTTTTGTATAGTTTATATGTAAACCAAACAAAATAAAATGAATTAAGAAATCGAAGCAGGCTTGAATCAGACCACAACTAAAATATAACACAAAATCTTTGGAAGCACTAAGGTAAAGATGTTCATGAGAAAAATAAACAAGGCGTTACACACAGTTGGTCAGAACAATATCAGACGTTGCACAGGATGATTATGGGCCTGAGGCTGATTTACAAAGTCTTTTTTCCTGCTCTGTGTCATGCCTATGAGTTGTGTTGTACTAATTTCCAGTTCTAAAATATCTGACTAATACAGTACTTGATCACTGAAAGTTTGTGCCAGCTGAAATCCCTAGCTACAGGAAGGCTCATGCTCTAAATAAATTCCTCATGCTCATTTAGCCCAGACAATGAGTCAAACAAAAAACCTAGGTGGAATCTATTCTATATGGAAAGAAAAAAATACGTAGTAGCACTCTCCAAAGAAATTTCATAGAAAACAATTCTAAAGGAAACGTGTTAATCCCTCTCCTTCTCTGCTCACATTCAAAACATTTCTAAAATGTATCATTTCATTCTGTATAATATCCACAAAATCTACCCTTTCCTTCCTGAATACTTCCAAAACCCTAATCCACTTTCTTGTCACCTCCTGCTTGGACTACTGCAACACCCTCCTCACATATCTGCTACTGAACTGTTTTTCTCCGCTACAGTCTCTCCAAAATTCGTGACTTATCTTGCTCCACTGTTATAACCATGTTACCCTTCTTCTCACTGCTCTGCATTGGCTCCCTATCTGCTTCTGTGTTCCTTTCAAATTGCTTCTTCTCACCTATAAGTACAGCTCCACACTACCACACCTCTCCTATCTATCTCATGTCCCTCCTCATGATTCCTATTCATCAAGCAAGCTGCTCCTCCCTGAGTCTCTCTCTTCCATTACTAATTCCAGACACCACACTGTCTTGCAGTGCCTTGAGCCTGGAATGGCCTTGGTGAGCCAATGCATCTTGCTTTAGTTTTGGCCGTGTTCAAGTCCCACTTATAAACCCACTTCTTTGAGATTGCTTTCAAACCCCAGAATCCTGATTCTTACTGATCTTGACCTTCTCAAATTAAATATATTTTATAGTAAAGCATGAGCAGGATAGAGGCATTCCAGGGAACAGCTACTTATCTGGCTAACTTAGGCCTGAATGATGAATCCTGCAAAAACGGGGGGGTGGGGGGCGAAGGGGGGGGGCGGGCCTGTGAAATCCCGCAGCCTTTGCACCACGGCGGCGCAATTTTGGTGGCCGCAGTGCGCTGCCTGCCGGCTTTCGCACCAAATAGCACCACCGTGAAAGATGGTGCTATTCAGCGGGCTACTACCGACTATCTCCAAATCTGCCTCATCTACGTCCCCCCCTGGCCTCCTGAAACAAAACCCCTCACCCTTCATTGAACTCATTTCCAATAACATAAACAATGAAAAACCTGCCATACTATTGGGAGATTTCAATCTCCACGTAGACTCTATACCCCCCTCACCGTCCTATGAAACCTTCCTAGCTGCCCTTCAAGCCCTAGGCTTCACCCAAATCATATCAGCTCCCACACACAAGGCAGGGCACACCCTGGACCTCATTTTCACCAATTCCAGTATCCAGGACACTTCACCCCCCACCTGCACCCCTGTACCGTGGTCTGACCATGCACTTATTGAGACCCAACTCACCGTAAGCCCCACCAATACCTGCAACCATACACAAACATCTCCTTTTCCTACCGCAAAACCTGCACAGCTGAGGAGCTTACCACAGCACTCTCTGTATCCCTAAACAAACTTGATTGCTCCACCCCTGACACTGCACTCAACTCCTGGGTCAGCCTCACGCAAGATATAGCCAATAATATTTGCCCCCTCATCACCCGCAAGCAACGCACCTCTCCCTCCAATAAAAAACCTTGGTATACCACGGAGCTGCACCTAATGAAACACCACCTTAGACTCAAAGAAAGAGCTTGGCGCAAAGATCCGAACCTATAGCACTCCACCGCCTATAAATCCTACCTACACACATACCGCCTTGCCATTCAAAAAACCAAACGCAACTACTACGCCTCTAAGATTCATCAATACACTTTCAACCCCAAAGCCCTCTTCTCCTATGTCGCAGCCCTCACCAATCCTTCCACCCCATCATCGCTGATGAAGAAGCTAGCACGAAATGTGAAGAACTCGCTCGTTTTTTCCATAACAAAATAGCTAACTTACTCCTCACTTTCCCCCCTGCAACCACCCCTCCACCCTACTCTCTCCAGCCCAACCACAACCCCTCCTCCCTGAAAAATTCATTCAACACCATTGAACTCACCTCCGTTAAGGAAATTGAGGCAATCCTCAAGAAATCTAAGCCTGCATCCCACCCATCCGAAACTATACCCACGAAAACCCTACTCTCCATCCCCAATAATATTGCTCATCCTCTAGTAGATATTATTAACTGCTCCCTTTCCACTGGCTCAGTTCCCGATCCCCTTAAACATGCTGTAGTTAAACCCCTTCTCAAAAAGCCCTCTCTGGACCCCAAAGACCCAGCAAACTACTGCCCCATTTCCAATCTCCCACTCATTTCTAAAATCATGGAGAAGGTTGTAAACTTCAACCTTTGGATCCAGAAGCTGCAATCCTGCTGCTACTGGGTAGAGATGTGCAAGCACTGAGTAGAGTGCCAGAGTTAGGTGCTGGTCCATATGATGCTCCTTACACCTATCGACTTGCCTTAGGATGGGTGAAAGCAGTGACAGTAGGCAATGGCTGCCTCAACAGAACAAAGAGACCAAGCATCATTGTGAACGCCATAAGCATCTTGGAGAATGGGTGCACTTCCTTATTTGAGCCATGACCTAATCACTTATCTATTTATTTATTTATTTATTTAATACTTTTTTATACCGGTATTAGTAGCAACATCATACCGGTTTACATTATAACTGAAGAGAAGAGAAAGTTAAGAAAGTTATATTAAGGAGACTCCTGGTTATGAGGAACTGAGCCCTGAATTAACCACCTGCCAGACTACCTCCCCAGCAGACTTAGTCAGTGTTCCAGGTTACAAAGGATGATGACAAAGAGTTGTTAAGAATCATGGACAAATAATTCTTTACAGATGAGTCAAACAACTAGGCGGTTTCTCTACCATTTTGAATGCCCAAACCTAAGCTTCCTGACAATAGAAATCAAGCTCTTTCATGACCTACAGAAGACCTTAAAGAGAAATCCAGAGACAAAACAATATTTTGAAACCTTCATCCAAGCCATGTTGGCCAATGGTCATGCAAAGCCAGCTCCACCTTTGAAAAAGGATGAAGAGTGTAGGTGCCTACCTACTTTTAGGGTGTATCACCCTCAGAAACCAGGTCAGATTCAAATCATATTTGACTCCAGCACTCAATTCCAAGGGGTTTCTCTTAATCCACTCCTTATTAGGCCTGATATGATAAACTTGATTCGCTTCAAGAAAGAGCCTTTTTCCATAACAGCTGACATCCAGCAGACATTTCATAATTTTGTTGTACACCCAGAATACAGAAACTAAGATTCCTGTGGAATTGCAATGACAAAATTAACAAAGATTGTGGAGTACAGAATGTGAGTCCACATCTTTGGTAATACTCCATCACCTTCAGTGGCCACCTATGGACTCAGAAGGACAGCCTAAGAAGAAGGAAAGGAGTATGGCATAGATGTCAGATGTTTTGTAGAAAGAAACTTATCCACCAAGAAAGGAAGCCATTGATTTGTTAAGAAAAACACAAGCAATGCTAGCGGAGGCCAACTTGAGACCACAAAATAGCCTCCAACAGTGCTGAAGTGAAGACAGTATTTCCTTCAGAGGACCATGCAAAAGATCTAAATAATTTAGACCTGAGAGTAGACACACCTCTACTTAAGCATAGCCTCAGCTTAAGTTGGGATCTAGAAAGAGATGTCTTTTTTTTTCCAAGTCTCAACACAAGAAAAGCCATACACTTGTCGAGATGTCTTGTCAACAGTCAACAGTCTTTATGATCCATTGGAGTTTGTGACTCTATCCAAGGCAGATCTCTGCTAAGAGAACTTTCATTAGATATAGAAGAGTGGGACACCCCTCTGCCTATAAAACAGAGACAAGAATGGGGAAATTGGAAGGATTCACTAAAATCTCTTGAGCAGCTCCAGATTCCATGTACATAAGTTTCTCACCACTTAATATTGCCTACTGCAAAGAAAGTTTGCAACTTGCATCTGAAAAGCAAAAGCCACAATGACCTACTAGAAAGTAAGAGATGCAGAAGGAACACCTCAAGTGGGATATATCTTCGGCAAGGCCAAGTTGGCACCCCAACCAAATCTCACCATTCCATGCCTAGAGTTGTGTGGCTTAGTATTGGTTGATAACAAGTAAAAAGGACATTCCAGTAGATATAGTCATTTTCTACATTGACAGTAAAGTAGCACTGGGCTACATCCACAACCAGAACATGTATATGTCAGCAAAAGAGTTGAGCGCATATGAAAGTCAACACATCCAGAACAATACATTATGTACCTACTGGCCAGAACCCAGATGATCATGCCACAAGAAGTATGACAGAATCCCGTCTAACAAAGTTAACATGATTGACAGGGCAAGAGTTCCTTTTTAAAGCCTGATCCACACACCTTCAGAGAGCTTCTTCGAGCTTGTGGACCCTGATTTTGATGCAGAAGTTCAGCCAGGAATGACTGTTCTTGCCACCAGGGTTGTTTATGAGAGTAATCTGGGAATTCATCACTTCTCACATTTCTTCAACACGGGTAGCACTAAAGAAAGCCATAGCATACCTCATACATATCACATTTTCATTTCATCAACCAGATGAATAATAGGAAGCCAGATACCTGCCATCACTCACATTGCTGCAGGAAGCTTCTCTCAGTCAATGAACTTACCCAAGGAGAGAGTACCATCCTACACTGCACTCAAAAAGAAATGTATGCAGAGGAATTAAAATGCATAAGCAAAGTGGTGAACCTCCCTAAGGATAGTCCCCTGAGGAAGTTGAACCTTTTCATTGATATGGATGGCCTGTTGAGAATTGGTGGCCATTTCATCCATGCTGAATTAGACAAGGGAGAGAAGAACCCTCTCATTGTATCAAGTTGACACCACATATCTACTCTGCTTGTGTGTTCTTATCATGAGCAAGTCAAACATGAAGCTCAACATTTCACAGAGGGAGCTATATAGAGCTGCAGGATTATGGATCACTGAATCAAAACAATGCATTGCTTCTGTAATTGTTGCATGTGCCGGCCGCGGCAGGCCCGCTGCCAGGCCTTCCTACCCTCTGCTGCCTAATTCAGTGACTGGCTCCACTTCCTCGTGGCTGTAGGCTGCCAGCTCTGTCCCTGGGCCATCCATGGCACTCCTGGTTCTATGATGGAGTCCTGTGCTCCGCGGCGGACCTCTCCACGTGTTCCGTGGAGAGATGCCGCCATCCAGCGCCGCACCCCTCCCTGTGCGCGCATCTCTGCTTCCTTTGAGGGGCCCGCGGCAGGAACTTGGCCGTGGCCTTGGACAATGATGTTACTGAGGCTCCAGTATGTAAGGCCAGGCTCAGCACCTGTTAGTCGCCTTTGCAACAGGTCTCCACACTGGTTGTGTACTTCGTTGCCTCCTGGTGATTCTTTCATGTTCCTGGTTCCTGATCCCTTCGTGTTCCTGTTCCTGGTTCGTCTTCTTCGTTCCTGGTCATACCACCCAGCATACCTTACGGATTGATCTTCTCCTGGACCCGACCACTGCTTTGCCTGACCATGCTACTGATCGTCTCCTGGATCCGACCACTGCTTTGCCTGACCACACTATTGATCTTCTCCTAGTCCAGACCACTGCTTCGCCTGACCACGCTACTGATCCTCTCCTAGTCCAGACCTCTGCTTCGCCTGACTACGCTAGTGATCATCTTCTAGTCCAGACCTCTGCTTCGCCTGACCACATTACTGATCATCTCCTAGTCCAGATCTCTGCTTCGCCTGACCATGCTACTGATCTTCTCCTAGTCCAGACCTCTTCTTCACCTGACCATGCTATTGCTTCTCTCCTGGACTTGACTTCAGCCTTGCCTTGCCACCGCTCCTTGATTGCTGCCTGCCCTGACTTCAGCTTGTTTTACGATGCCTCCACTGTCTTTGTCCTGGACTTGGCCTTTCAGGCTTCGGCCTGTTCTTGCTCGGGCGCCCCCTGTCAGACTTTGGTACCTATTGGCGGCCGGGTCTCCAGGACTATGCCTCGTCCAGAACAAGTTCTTCAGTTTCACTGTTGCTGCCTCTGGGCTGACCTCTCAATCTCCTCATTGATGGCTACACACGGAGGCCCACCTAACTCCAGCCGGCCCCGGTACCCAAAGGCTCAACCCGCGGGGAACGAGGGCTGGTATTGGTGAAGCTCCAGCCGGCATCCGTCAGTCAGCCCACTCTGCCTGCCGAAGGTGGGGACCCATAAGATCTCTCGTACGGGTAGCGTCAACCCCACCTTGGCCCAAGGGTCCACCTCCTGTGCAACAGTAATCTTCAAATGTGTTCAGTGCTGCAAACTATGTGGCAAGCATTTAGAACAGAAGATAGCAGATTTGCCAGTAGACCAACTTAGTACTGAGCCGCCATTCACTTATGTGGATTTTGACATCTTTGGACCATGGCCAGTAATTGCAAGATGAACCAGAAGAGGATGTGCAAACAGCAAATGATGGGCAGTAATGTTCACATGCACAGACCACATCAAAGTAATCAAGTCTATGAACATATTAAGCTTCATCAAGTCCTTAGGAGATTCTTCTGAATCCAAGGCCCAACCAGGCAAATACATTCTGATTGTGGATCCAACTTTGTGAGCATATGCAAGGAGTTGAACATCAACTCAGAGAAGATCAAAAGTCACTGTTGTGGAGTACTTGAGTGAAAGTGGGATTTCAATACTCCTCATGCTTCACATTTGGGAGGAGCTTGGGAGCACATGATAAGGATTGCTCATCGCATCCTAAATTTCATGCTCTCAGAAACTGGAATAAGCCAGCTCTCCCATGAAGCTCTGATTACACTCCTGACAAAAGTGTCTGCCATCATTAATGCAAGATATTTGATTCCAATATCTTCAGAGTCACCTTTGCTCTTGACGTCAGCCACACTTTTGACCCAAATAAGTGGTGCGGCTCAAAATCTACCTGAACATTTTGATAAGAAATATCTCCTCGGACAACAATGGCAGCAAGTTAAAAACCTTGCCAACATGTTTTGGAGCCGCTGGAGATGACAACAAGTGGCAGTTCAGTCAGGCAAATGTCCAAGAGGGATACCTTTTCTTAATTAAGGACAAACAAGCAAAACGTAACCATTGACTTCTAGCACTAGTTACCAAAACCATTCATAGCAAAGATAGGAAAATCCAAAAGGTCAAGGTCAAGACTACGAATCAAGTGACAGCGAAGAATTTCTACAGACATATCACCAAACTGGTGCTTCTCATGCCTCATGAGAAGACATGAACAGCATGGACCATGGTCCATTTAAAAAAACTCAGAAACTTTCTCTCTTTCATTTTGCCCAGGTCTATGCTATCTATCTCTCGTTTCAGCTCCTCTTAGTCAGTGAGGAGGAAATCACTTGGATGCTAGAGAGCCTGAGTTGATCAAGGAATCCTTGGACAGCAAAACTCCAGATTTACAAATGGAGATTGCATACTTGTTGTTTAATTGTGCATGAAGTTAAATAGTGGTATCTACCGATTCCAGAGAGTATTCTGCCCCCGTTAACTGTGATCATATTTTTTGTTGATTGCATATATAAATTTGTTTTGTAGAGATGTGAATTTGTACTGGACTCATTTCCAGTATTGGGTTTGTAGTAAAACCGCGGGAAATCTTTGCGGTTTTGAATGGGGTTTTTTTGGCTGTCCGGAGCCAAAAAAAAAAAACCCCACCCGACCCTTTAAATCAAATTATTTAGAATCCCCCACCCTCCCGACCCCCCAAAAACTTTTCTAAAGTACCTGGTGGTCCAGCGAGGATTCCTGGAGCGATCTCCCGCTCTCGAGCCGTTGGCTGCCAGTGAACAAAATGGCCATCCCCTGTCACATGCTAGGAGCAATGGATGGCCGGCACCATCTTTAAAAATGGGGCGGGCCATCCATTGCTCCTACCATGTGACAGGGACCGGCCAATGGCACCGATAGCCTCTGTCACATGGTAAGGGCAAAGGGCCATCAGCGTCATTTTGATTAGTGGCAGCCGATGGCCCGAGAGCGGGAGATCGCTCCCGGGACCCCAGCTGGACCACCAGGTACTTTAGAAAAATTTTGGGGGGTCGCGAGTATGGGGGATTCTAAATAATGAGATTTAAAGGGTCAGGGTGGATTTGGGGATTGTTTTTGTGTGACCTTTCTTCCTGCCCCCCCCCCCCCCAAAACGATAAGAGAACCCCACAATTTCATGGGGTTTTCCTATTGTTTTCGGGGACCCCTTATTCCTGACAGATGAGAAAATATCATACGATATTTTCATCCATCAGAAAAACGATTCACATCCCTATTGTTTTGTTCCTGCTTATAAGCTAGAGTGATATCACAGAAGGACTACAAGCCCCTATAATCCTATAGTCTGGTTATTGTTGGCCTTTATGGTCACGTGTTTCCAGATCCACTGATTCTGTGCACTTTCTGTTGGTTCAGATTCTGGTTCATGCCTGCTGGGAGGTATTCAGTGTGCATGAGTGCTTCTGAGAGAAAGAAGAAAGAAACAAGTAGCTTCTCATCTCTCCTGTTCCTTGAAAAGGCATTTTTTTTTTACCATACATATGTATTCAATAAGTATACACAGTAAGTATAGTTAAATCTCCAGTATAATTCCTACAACAGCTATTTTAACTCTGAAGTCAGTACTCTGAACCTGAGATCAACATCTCCTCTTCCCTCCCCTTCAATTCTGCAACCAGTAAGTTATATGTTTTCATTATCTGTTGGAATAAAACACTGTTGGAATTTAGATAAGGTGCCTTCATTGGAGATATCTGATTTAGCTGAATAGAAACATAGAAATGAAAGCAGAAAAGAACAAATAGTCTATCCAATCTGCCCAGCAAGCTTATGGTAGTATCTGCCATGCCATGCAGGTTACCCCTATGCTTATCAGTTTCCCAGACTGTAAAAGTCAGGACCCTTGTTGGTTGCTGTCTGAATCTAATTCTCCTTTACCCCTTGCCATTGAAAGCAATGTTGGAGTTGCATCAAAAGTATCTGGCTTATTAGTTAAGGGTAGTAACTGCCACATCAGCAATCACCCCCATGCTTATCTGCTCCACAGACCGTAAAAAAGTCTGTGCCCTCGGAGGAGACCGGATTGCTGGGCCTCGATTCAGGGCCGGACCATCACCCACCCTTCCCGAGCCCGGAAGTGAGAGGGAGGAGCCGCGCGCTCAAAACGCTGCGGCTCTGTGAGACGCTGAGGAGACCGGATTGCTGGGCCCCGATTCAGGGCCGGACCATCACCCACCCTTCCCGAGCCCGGAAGTGAGAGGGAGGAGCCGCGCGCTCAAAACGCTGCAGCTCTGTGAGACGCTGAGGAGACCGGATTGCTGGGCCCCGATTCAGGGCCGGACCATCACCCACCCTTCCCGAGCCCGGAAGTGAGAGGGAGGAGCCGCGCGCTCAAAACGCTGCGGCTCTGTGAGACGCTGAAGAGACCGGATTGCTGGGCCCCGATTCAGGGCCGGACCATCACCCACCCTTCCCGAGCCCGGAAGTGAGAGGGAGGAGCCGCGCGCTTAAAACAGCCGCGACTCCGGTGCTCGCCACCGCCGGTGCGTCGCCAAAGCCGTGCGCGCCCAAGGGGTGCGCACAGCTTTGTCCGGCTTAGTCCAGACTAGGACGGACCAGGACGGACGGAGGAGGATCCAGCATCCACTCTGACTGCTGAGACGCAGACAAAATCAGCTCATAACGATCGACGACCTTGATTCAGAATAAAGATGCCTCCAAAAAGAAAAGGGAAGGTAAGGGTGTTTCTACCAGAGCCCTTGCCCTCTCTACTTCAATTGGAAATTGATCGCTTTATGACCCAGCTGGAGAAAGAGAGTACCAATGAGTCTGTTGGAGGAAACCCGGAAGGAGAATGAGTTCCCCCCTTTGATGAGGCATCTCTCAGTCCTGACACCCGGCCGCCTCCAGCCCAACGAGGAACCAATGGAGATGCAGCAACATCAATTACCGAAGCGGTAAAGCGATCGTTGTCTTCTGGAGGAGCAAGCTCCATATTGGACTCAGTGGAAGTTGAGGGAGTGTTCCCTCAATCAGAGAAACAAGACTCTTCTCACCCTGAGGATCCAGGTACCACGAGGGCAAATTTAAGACCAGAGACGGTAACATTGGGGGCAATCTGGGATTTGGTAAATGGACTAAGTGTCACTGTTAATCGACTGGAGGGGAAAATAGACTCAGTTGCTTCAGATTTTCAGCAAAAATTTATGGGGGTACAAAGACAGACTAATGAAGTAGTAAATAGAATAGGGGAAGCTGAGAAGAAAATAAAATCTTTACAAGATTTGAGTATAGTTATGGTAAAAGATCAGTTAGGTTGTTCTAGACGTCTAGAAACAATGGAGAATAATATAAGACACTTAAACATAAGGGTAATAAACTTTCCCAGAATAGCAGGGGAAATACCTTTTGTTTCCTTTAAAAAATTTCTAGCAGAAGTTCTGGGTTTCTCTGATAATAATAATAATATGTTAGCTATAAATTCGTGCTTTTTTGTTAAAAGAACTTCGGCTCAAGCTGTGACTATCCCTGCTAATCTAACGAGTTTCTTAGAAAATTCTGAAATACAAGTATTAAGTAGAGAAACTTTGATTGTTTCCTTCATTACATCAATGGATATTAGTACCCTTATGAAGGTTTATTTTCAAAAACTTCCCATTACATATTGTGGCCAGAACATAAAGATCTTCCCAGATCTTGCCCCAATTACTAGAACGAAGAGGCGGGAATTTCTAGACTTGAGACAAAGAGTTACAGCTGTAGGTTTCTCTTTTTTGTTAAGGTACCCCTGCCGGTGTATAATTAGAAGAGGTACAGAGTCATTTAGCTTCAACCAGTCAGATCAGTTGCGTCAATTTTTAGAATTGCGAGAACCACTTGCCTCTTCTCTAGTAGAACCCTAAGTAGTGCAGGCAAATAAATAAAGACCAGCTGTAAATGAGCTGTTATCTTAAGTTAATTGTTTTTCTTTTCTTTTCTCCTATGGAATTGTTTTAGTTGTCTCAGAAGTAATATTTAATATTCCTGCAGATATTGTTACTATTTAAATTAGATTTAAATTATAGACACATATTATGTAATTAAGTATAGTTTAAAGGAGTATTGCCTTTGAAAATATTTTCTTTTTCCCTTTAATTGCAGATATGTGACAGAATTTTTTTTTTCAATTCAATTAATGATTGAATGTAATGGTTAACCTAATTGTAAAATGAAAAATCATAAATAAAGAAATTAAAAAAAAAAAAAGTTTGTGCCCTCATTGGTTGCTGTCTGAATCCAGTTCCCCTTTTCCCCCTGCCATTGAAACAGAGAGCAATGTTGGAGTTGCATCAACAGTAGCAAGGCTTATTAGTTAAGGGTGGCAACCACCGCACCAGCAAGTTATCCCTTTGCACTCTTTTCTTCATACCATCCTCTAACCTTTAGGGATCCACAGTGTTTATCCATGCCCCTTTGAATTCTTTTCATCTTAACCAACTCCTCTGGAAGGGCATTCCAAGCATTCACCACCCTCTCCGTGAAGAAATATTTCCTGATGTTGGTTCTCAGTTGTCTTCCCTGGAGTTTCATTGCATGACCCCTAGTTCTACTGATTTCTTTCAAATGCATGAGTGCTAAGAGATCATTTACAAAACTACGCCCTTGGTGGATAATTTTTAAAGCTATTTCCACCAGTAAAGAGTGCTGTATCCATGGAAATATGCTTTTACAAAATTGCCCACCCGATATACAGGTGAAAATGTGTGCATAGGGTCTGTATGCTCATATTTAACCATGCAGTGAACAGCAGCATTCCTGGGAAAAGGGTTGAAAAGGCATTTGCACTTACATGCATAGTTCTGTGTTTTCAAAAGTATGTATGTATTTTAAAAAAACAAAAAACTATATACACATTTTAAAAGGTATACATTTGTGTGCCAGTAATAAGTTAAATCATTCAATAAATAAATGAATATATATTAACAAATCTTTTTCTATCCCATCACTCAGGAAAACAGTACAGAACATAATCTGTAAATTCTGTGACCTTGGTGAAAAGTTCACTCTTATACCATGTAATGCTTTTTAGCCACATTTCATAACAAACTAAATATTCCTCTTAGTTTTGCCATTTTTCCAGGCATATGTATTATGCACATGCTGTGTAAATATAGCAAATGCAACGTGAAAGAGCTGAAATTTACTATGTGTACCATGGTGCTCTTTTCCTAGTTAAATAGTGATGATAAAAGAAAAGAACATTTTCAGATAGCCATGTCAATTCCTTTTTTTCTTGGCAGCGGAGGAGGGGGAGGAGGAAGCAGTTTGCTCCTTTGTGCTTCCAGTTCAATTTGAATCGGAGCTGGGATTTGGTGCCATGAGCCTATGTTAACAATTCCTGGGGGATTTTACCCTATTTTAGATCCCCCCAACCTCCCAACTCACTTAGGGGGGTCATTTATCAAAGTGATATATGGCGTTTAAGGCGGTTTTGCATGCGAAAACGACATAACGCATAGTGCGATGCAAATTAGAAAAAGGGGAGGAGTTTGGGGTGGGATTTGTGGCCAAGCCTCATAATTTGTGAAGCCATATCGCATGGCTTTAACTACACCTTTTTCATTTGTGTAAAACCATGTGATAGGGCTTTATTGTGCTGTGTGATGTTTTTGCAAATGCTATTTTTAGTAGTTTTAAGCTCCTGGGGATCTAGCCTAGCTATCAGAGTCCACCTACAACCACTGTAGAGAGCGAGAGAGAGAGAGAGTGAGAGAGAGAGAGCACCTAGCCATAATGCCCTCATACTAGGTAGGTATTTATACCTCTATATGAGGCCTACCTAGTCACTCGAGGTGAGGTTTAGGTATTAATGTAGGGGTTAGGGGCCACTTTGACATTCAAAGTGAGATGTATGAACAGAACATTGCTCTCTTGTGAAGATTTGATGACTTTCGGAGTGAGGAAACTCACACAAAGATGAGATTTGTACAATATTCTCTCAACCTAGCTTGATGTTACCCAAGTAGAGAGTTCATTAAGAGTCTTTAAGATCATGAGAGGTCTTGAACAAGTAGATGTGAATCGGTTATTTACACTTTCAGATAATAGAAGGACCAGGGGGCATTCCATGAAATTAGCAAGTAGCACATTTAAGACTAATCAAAGAAAATTCTTTTTCACTCAGCACACAATTAAGCTCTGGAATTTGTTGCCAGAGGAAGTGGTTAGTGCAGTTAGTGTAGCTGGGTTCAAAAAAGGTTTGGATAAGTTCTTGCAGGAGAAGTCCATTAACTGCTATTAATCAAGTTTACTTAGCTAATAGCCACTGCTATTAATTGCATCAGTAGAATGGGATATTCTTGGTGTTTGGGTACTTGCCAGGTTCTTGTGACCTGGTTTGGCCTCTGTTGGAAACAGGATGTTGGGCTTGATGGACCCTTGGCCTGACCCTGCATAGCAATTTCTTATGTTCTTATCAAATCTTCACAAGAGGGCACTGTTCTGTTCATAAGTCTCACTTTGAAAAAGTGGCCCTTAACCCCTCCATTAGTACCTACACCTCACCTCGAGTGACTAGATAAGCCTCATATAGAGGTATAAATACCTACCTAGTATGAGGGCATTATGGCTAGGTTCTCTCTCTCTCTCTCTCTCTCTCTCTCTCTCTCTCTCTCTCTCCTTCCCTCCCTCCCCAGTGGTTGTATGTAGGAAATACAACAATTCTGGCACTTATCACAAAGTGCAAAACAGTTATCGCAGTTTGCATTAATGCAAAGCGATAAGATAGTGCACTTTGCAATAAACTGCCTATTACCATAAAACACACCCCTTTCCCTATTGCATGCGATATTTAGTGCATTTTGATAAATCCAGGCCTTAGCCAGTTATTGAAGTGACAGTTCTCAACTGCGGGCCATGCCCCAGGGCTCCTTTCAGAGCCTCTGCAGCATCCTGGTTCGTCTTCTTCGTTCCTGGTCATACCACCCAGCATACCTTACGGATTGATCTTCTCCTGGACCCGACCACTGCTTTGCCTGACCATGCTACTGATCGTCTCCTGGATCCGACCACTGCTTTGCCTGACCACACTATTGATCTTCTCCTAGTCCAGACCACTGCTTCGCCTGACCACGCTACTGATCCTCTCCTAGTCCAGACCTCTGCTTCGCCTGACTACGCTAGTGATCATCTCCTAGTCCAGACCTCTGCTTCGCCTGACCACATTACTGATCATCTCCTAGTCCAGATCTCTGCTTCGCCTGACCATGCTACTGATCTTCTCCTAGTCCAGACCTCTTCTTCACCTGACCATGCTATTGCTTCTCTCCTGGACTTGACTTCAGCCTTGCCTTGCCACCGCTCCTTGATTGCTGCCTGCCCTGACTTCAGCTTGTTTTACGATGCCTCCACTGTCTTTGTCCTGGACTTGGCCTTTCAGGCTTCGGCCTGTTCTTGCTCGGGCGCCCCCTGTCAGACTTTGGTACCTATTGGCGGCCGGGTCTCCAGGACTATGCCTCGTCCAGAACAAGTTCTTCAGTTTCACTGTTGCTGCCTCTGGGCTGACCTCTCAATCTCCTCATTGATGGCTACACACGGAGGCCCACCTAACTCCAGCCGGCCCCGGTACCCAAAGGCTCAACCCGCGGGGAACGAGGGCTGGTATTGGTGAAGCTCCAGCCGGCATCCGTCAGTCAGCCCACTCTGCCTGCCGAAGGTGGGGACCCATAAGATCTCTCTTACGGGTAGCGTCAATCCCACCTTGACCCAAGGCCTTAGCCAGTTATTGAAGTGACAGTTCTCAACTGCGGGCCATGCCCCAGGGCTCCTTTCAGAGCCTCTGCAGCATCCTCTGCCCTGGTCAGCCTAGGGAATGGAAGACCTGACATGGGGCTCAAAGGCTGTGTCTAATCCCTTGATGACCTGGCTCTTTGAATGACAACATCAGAATCTGTTTGCAGAGAGATTTGTGCAAACTGCCTAGGTGAGGTAGTGCTGTAACGTTTTTGGATCATTGCTATGTTGTACAAAGGTATTACAATCCATAGAGATTTGCCAAATGTTTAGCCCCCAGGGAAAACTAAATGACATTTTATAAAACATTTATTTTCGTTAAAAGAAAAAAACATTTAAAACCATCAATGAAAATGTAGATACCAGACTTCATGGCAGCTGTTAATTGCACTGAAATAAACTGCAGAGATACAAAAAAAGACTGGCTACATGTATAAGTAGACAACTATTGCTAAATTACAATGGGATACCCTAAATGAGATTCTCTCATGAATATTAAATGACTTCATTTCGATCAGTTTTACCACCATGAACTCCAAATTACTTCACCATAATGGGATGTAAGAAGAGTGCTTGCTACATGTACTGTATATAGTGTTTAGTTCTTACAGGCATGGTAAAAATGAATGATACATGCTAGATTTTATCTTTACAGAGCACATTGTATTTTAAGGAAGGATATTAGACAGTAGAAACTTTAGCCCAAATGGGGAAGCAATAAAATCGTCACTAGAGATGAAGTAACCCCGAGCTAAAATTCAGCTTGAGCTTTTGTTTTGGTTTGACTCTTGTTGTTGGGTTTGGGGTTTTTCTTTTGCCAATTATTGCAATTTAGGCATAAAATTCTGACATACAAGTAAAAAAACAATTTAAGAAGGCTACTCTAGGGCTTTGCAGCTGCTTCAAAATGCTACTGTTCATCTTATAGTGACTTGCTCTGAACAAGATCATATAACACCTGTTTTAAAATAACTACATTGTCTTCCTCCGGCATTGCAAGTCAATTTTAAGATACTTAAGCTGGTTTGTAAATGTTCTAGAAGAGGGCCCATCTTATCTAGCTTATTGGCTTACTAAATGTACACCACTATGTTCATTACGTTCAGAGGATACATTTTTGCTTAAAGAATCTTCCTTTCAGGAGGTACATTTACACTCAACCCACTGAGGAGCTTTCTCTGTGATGCGGCCTATCGCTTGGAATGCTCTGCCGCAGGAGCTTTGCAGACGTTCTGTGGGAAACTTAAGGTTTATTTCTTCTTTCCTTTGGCCTTTTCTTGAATCTTTTATATTGCAGCTCTTATCATAATGTAGAGATAATGCTTGTTACGTATGTTTAATTGTAAACCGCAGGGAGGATACCTTTCAAACAAATATTCCCATTGGCATTTTTGTACACCAACTACACTAATATTTTATAACCCGTGAATATTAAATATGTGTGTTTTATAAAATATGCATATTTCTACCCAGCAACATATATGCGGATGTAGGCTTATGCGTGAGTACATGCAATGCACTGAAAGAATGTATAATCAATTAATTGAATGTGCATATTATGCCTACCTATTTTTTTTAAACGTGTAAAAATATAATAGGATTTACTTATGTATATCATATTTACATGCATAAATCGGTGTATTTTAAAGCATACGCGCATCAAGGAAATTACTAGTTTTACCAATTAGTTTACTAGTTCACTCAGTCTTTCTCCAAGGCATCTAGACCCTACTGTTTCTTCAGCCTGAACTCCCCCAGTTCATCCATACCTCCTACCCAGCCAACAGTACACAATAAACATGTTTAATATTATTTAAGAAATATAATTAGCAGGTGTAAAATGGCTTGAATAAATAGACAAATCTACATTCTTGTCTTTTAAAATAGAAATTTACATGCTTAAATGTTGACCTCACCACAGAATACCTCGAGCCTACTCATGTTAGGATTTGTAGGTATGTAGGCCCTGGGCCGAGGTGAGAGATGGTACCGCCCACAGGAAGAAGCCCTGTGAGCCTCACCGTCGGGAGGCAAGGTCTCAGCAGACGTCAGACACAGCTATGGAATAGAGTCTTTATTAGAGAGATAGAGAGGCACTGCCCGAGAAGCAGGGAGTGCAGGAGAAAGTCACAGAGTCTGTACGGTGGGGTATACCAGAGGGAATACCACAGTAATAGAGATTCGGCAATGGTCTGCAGAGCAGGGTACACCGATCAGGTTCTTCTGTAGTGATGCTTCGGTAGTAGCCTGCAGCATGGGATACATCGAAGGGGTTCCTTGCTTAGAGATGGTACGGTAGTGGCCTGTAGCACGGGGTACACCGGTGAGGTTTTCCCACTAGAGATGGTAAAGTAGAGATCCACAGCACGAGGTACACTGAATAGGTTTCCTACTAGAGATGATACAGTAGTGGCCCACAGCACGGGGTATACCGGAGAGGATTCCACACTAGAGATGGTATAATAGTGGTCCGTAGACTCAAGGTACTCACAGTGGTGAATGCTCCAGCAGAAGCCCCGGGGAACGGGGATAGGCAGTAGTCCAAGGCAAGAAGGCCCTCCGAGGAGCGGATAGCCAGAGACGAGGAAGGGCCCCTGAGGAGCGGGTACCCAGAGCATCTCACACCAAATGTGCAGGAGCTGGAAGAGGAAGTCCATAGTGAGTGAAGCGGATTCAGCAATGAGGGAACTCGTTGCCAAGTCATCAGTAGGCAGGACCAGCCGGCTTAAGTATCGTGAAGTGATGACGTCATTCGGAGGGTACGCCCCCGAGGTTCCCGCCATGACATACTTAAGACTTGCCCATGCACATGCCTGCCTAAGTGATCCCGAAGGCAACATGGCGGTCAGCAGCGCACATGACATCCCGGGGACACCAGGCAGGTTGGCAGTAGCTGCCGAAGGCTGCCACTCTCCCCAATGGTGTCAATGCAGCAAAGAAAGAGGTGAGCATTTGTGGTCGCAGCCGTCTGCGACTGACGGGCGTAATAGCTCATTTCTTATGTTCGTATAATTGCGCATGAAAGTGAAAATATGTGCGTATTTTTTACTTTTATAAAATACGGAATACACGAGTAGAGGCTACTTATGTGCAAATATTTATTTATTTAGCCATTTTATTTTTATATACCATCGTTCCAAATGAAGATCACAATAGTTATGCAAATTTTTATGTGCATAATGTTTTGAAAATTCACCCCGTAGAATTACTGTTCCATTACAAGAGATATATAAGAAATTTAAAATAAATAAAACAAATAATTAACTGGCCGATACAGTACAGTGCGCTCCACCAGAGCGCACTGTACTGTAGCCAAGCCGCACATTTTACTTTCAGAAATTAGCGCCTACCTTGTTAATTTCTCCGGACACCCTCCGACTTAATATCATGGCCATGATATTAAGTCGGAGGTCCCGAAAGTTTAAAAAAGTAAAAAAAATAGAAAAAAAAAATTTGAAATAGGCCCGCGGGTCGAAAACCGGATGCTCAATTTTGCCGGCATCCGGTTTCCGAACCCGTGGCTGTCAGCGGGCTCGAGAACTGACGCAGGCAAAATTGAGCATTGACTGTCAAACCCGCTGACAGCCACCACTCCTGTCAAAAAAGAGGCGCTAGGGACGCGTTAGTGTCCCTAGCGCCTTTTTTTACCACCAGCCCTAATTTTAATAAATTAAAATACTGTATCGCACGCACTGAGGAGAGTGGCCCGCGATTTTACTGTATCGGCCCGTAAGATAGCCCTAGGCCAGCCCCACTGTCTCTATATCTACATTAATGGTTTTGAAAAATGCCCTGTCAAGGTTTTCTCCCATTGTGTGTCTATGGTAATAAATCTTTGTACATAGGGTTAGCAACATTTGTAAACGGATAAAGGAAGTTCATGGAGTATGATTAAGAAATTATAGCAGGATTTAAGGACAAGCAATGCAAATAACACCCCTCATTTCAGTCTTAAAACTGTAAAGTTTCAGCAAATATAAGAATGAAGAACGCATCAGATGTAGTTGAGCATGGCTTGTACAAAGAAACTGACACTTCATTCCCTCAAAAAAGCCACAATAAAGAAAATAAAATTAATTTTAAATTCTTATAGTAAAAGTTGTAAAAAGAGTTTAAATTGTGTCTGTGTGTTTCTGCTAAGTTTAGTGGTGTGTTTGAACATGATTAATCTGCTTGAATGCAAGAATATGGTTGCATGTGTATATATAGTGTGAGTATAGTGGTTGGTATGCATACATGGCAGAAGACATGAAGATGAGGTATGAATGAACTGTAAGTTTACTGAGAGGGCTAGGCTACTTATACAACAGGTAGAATCTGCCAAGGACAAGGACAAGTATCACAATCTTTAGTAGAAAGATTGGTATTGTCTCTTTAAAAGCAGCAAAATAAGCAGGGAAAATGGTATCTTTGAGATCTCTGTCATGACATCTCTTTCACGTAAGAATGGAATATGAAAGAGTAAAAGGACAGAAGGTAATATACCCCATCTCCCATAATTGTCTGCAGTGAGAAAAGACATTATTTGAACTCATTTTCTCCTGTACAGCATAATAAGGCCAATTTTCAAAGCGATTTATATGGTTTTCCCCCATCAATCTGCTGTCTGAATATTGTGCTCCCTCAGTGCAGTTAAAAGTTCATGCCTTCTTCCACAATGTAAATGCTTTGGAGGCATACAAGGGGGTCTATTAGAAAATGCAGATAGAGACTGCCCACAGAAAAAGCAGGGTGCAAGTGATTGTGTATACCAGAGCTTTCCAAACTTTTCATGTTGGTGACACACTTTTTAGACAAACATAATTTCGGGACACAGTAATTCAGTCTACTAGCAAACCAGAGGTTAAAGGTTAAATGAACGAAATGTATTTCGACAATTTATGTATGTTTCCTTAAATATATACATAATAAAATGTTTCACGACACAACCTATCTTGTGAAAACCTCTCATTTATATTAAAATATATAATATTCCAAGATTAATGTTATTGTTATAATTTATGAATAACAATAATAAAACAAAGTTATTGTGTTATTCAATTTACCTCTTTAATGAGATATATGAGCTTGATGGGATGAACACAGCTTTTGAATATTTGGTGTTAATAAGAAAGTCCAAAGGGTCTTCTGCGTAATTTTAAAAAGCTGGCCAGTTTCACACTATATAATTATTTGATAGCCTCATTCAACTAATTCTAAATGCTATGAGAGTGAAGTCTGGAATTTATAGGAAGGGACAGAATGTCAATATAAATCCTGCACCTCCAGTTCTGTAACTCTGTGCATCCACTGAAATTCCCCCAAACAATGGAGCTTGGATGTTTCCCTTACAGCTCATCATACTAAAAGATATTTTCAAATTCTGGTGTCACCTCACAGTAACAGCAGCACAAACACCTTCCACTGCCAGGCATATTGTGAACTAATAAAAAACCTCGCAAAAAAGACACTCAAAATCTAAACTGCAATCCCATTGTAACACAACAGAAATAACACCAAGGACTCAACAACAATAACCCTACCTGTGAAAAAGCAAGGGTAAATATTACACTGGGTCCTAGAATACCAATACACCACCTACTGAAGAAACAAAACAAACCAGATTTCTATAGATCCCTATGCTAGCAGAATCTCTCATCATGGTCACACACACAAGGAGCAGAGACAGACCCTCACCAAATACAGAATACAAAATAAAGGAGCACAAATTAGACAAAAACTATCCAGACTCTGTGTATTACCAATGGAAAAACAGAATCACCATTCCTCATAAGACAAATAAAATCAAGAAACATAAAGCATCAGTTATAATAGTAAAACCATACTAATAAAAGAGTATTTTAAAACTACTGATAAATAGAATTTCTATTAATTAAAATCATATACATTTTTTACAATTTCCCAAACACCAATAAAATATTTCAAAACAGCACATATATCAAATAACACCCAATAATTAAAACTAATAAGGATTTTAAAAAGCCCCTGCTGTCCATACGTGGGAGCTCTTGATTTCCAGTCACCCTGATATTGTCGAGGATTAGGAGGTTATCCTCTCTCTCTCACACATACTCACATGTCCATTCTCTCTCACGCATACACTGTCACATACATACACATGCATGCTCTTATACCCACCATAACCTCTCGCTCTCACAGACACTGACACACTCTCAGGCTCTAAGACACTCTCTCCCCCTCCACACACACCCCCCACACAAACTCTTACTCCCCTGGATTTTCTCATACACACTCATGCTCTCACACTCTCTGGCTCCCTCACATACACACAAATACACACACCCAGGCAAGTTCCCAATCATTCTCACACAAACACACACACCCATGCAAGCTCCCAGTCATTCGCACACACTGAAACTGACCCCCAGGCAGGCTCCCATTCATTTTCACACCACTCACTCACTATCCCCCAGGCATGCACACATTCATTCTCACACACACAGACCCCAGGCAGGCACCAATTCATTCTCACACACACAGACCCCCAGGCAGGCACCAATTCATTCTCACACACATACACCACACACAGGCAGGCACCTATTCTCACACATACAAACCCCAGGAAGACACCCATACATTCTCATACACAGACACACCCTCAGGCAGGCAACCATGCATTCACACACATACACCCCCAGGCAGACTCCCATTCATACACTTGCACACACGAAAGGCAGACCCCCTCTCTTTCTTTTGCCAGCAATCTCGGAGCCTCTCTCATTCCTCTGCTGCCACTGTCACTGCTGCCGCGTGGCTATTGGGGAGGCGCTGATTGCTGCTATTGACACTGAAGCCCATTCTGCTGCCTCCTCTGTGCAGGCCCCATGGGTTTCCACTTCCTCCATGTTGATCTCGTACATTGTAAGATCCGCATAGAGAAACTGCTACTCTTGCACATTACCAAAGATTACATGTGCCAATCAGTAAAAAGTAATTTTTTTTTCTTTTACCTTTGCTGTCTGATCTTAGTTTTCTAATTGGTTGGTCACAGGCTTTTTTGTTCCACCTCCCCTTTCTTATTTTTTTGCCAATTCCTTTCATATTGTCTTTTTTTTCTATTTCTTTTCTCTCCATCTATTTTCTTCCCTCAAACATACAGTCAGGTTCTCATTCTCACATGCTTTCTCTCTCTCTCTCTCACACACAGGCTCTCACTCACACATGCTCTCTCTCTCATACAATCATTCATACAGTCTCTCTCTTGCACATGCTGTCTGACTCTCACACACCCAGGCTCTCTCTCACTCCCACATGCTGTCTTGCTCAAGCACAGGCTCTCACTGTCACATGCTCTCTCTCATAAAATCATTCATACACACAGGCTCTCACTGTCACATGCTGTCTCTCTCACAGACACACAGGCTCTCACATGCTGTCTCTGCAAACATTCAGGTCCTCACTCCCATACACAATCTCTCAACTCATCTCATACAAGCACACAATCTCTCAACTCATCTCATACACGCACAGACACACAATCTATCAACTCATCTCATACACGCATTCTACGGGCCCTCAGTCTCTCTCTTACCTCTGGGCATCCTCTTCACGGGTCGCTGCAGGATGGGCTCTGCAGCGGCTCTAATCTTCACAAGCCGATCCGCGGCAGCGGCGGCCCTGATCTTCGCGTGCCAATCCACGATGGGGACCCTGCGACCGGGCCTCCTCCTCCTCTTCTCAGTCCGCTGCTCCTCTTCTGCACGCGGCAGATGCTCCACTTCCTTCCTGCCCGTGCGGCTCCGGCAACATTTGTCTTCTGGGCCGCGTGGGCAGGAAGGAGGAGGAGCACCTGCACGTTTAGACGTGACTTTTTCTTCGGGCCGTGGTGACGTGAGCTTCACCAGGCCCTTCCGATCTTCCTGCTGTGCGTCCTCGGCACAGCCCAGCCCAGCCCAGCCGAGAAAAACGTCACTGCTCAGCCGCCGCATTGGCTCCCACTTGCCGGTGTGTCACGTGCACCGGGCTTGCGCAACACACCGGCACACTGCAGGCGACACACCAAAGTGTCGCGACACACACTTTGGAAAGCTCTGGTGTATACTCTGCACCCATAGTGGGTTTCAAAGTGAAAGTACACATGCTCTTCCACTTTGAGAACCACTGCAAAGCCCAAGAGACATGTGGCCTTTTCTTCCAAAGCAGGAATTTTGAAAATTATACCCCAGCAGAAACTGCACAGTGAAAAGGGAGGTCCAGCCAGATTACCTCCTGTCATAGTTGGGAATAAATATATCTGGGGTGGATGCCTCCAGGAGATAAATAAACCTTAATAAGGGGCTGATGCAATAAATGTGCACTGAAAGCAGGCGCTGAACACTCAGCGCCCCCTTTCCTAATGCGCCCCCAGGCACCTACTTAATATTGCAACGATATTAAGTAGGAGGCTATCAAAAAAGCAGTTTTTTTCTGCTTTTCTGTACAACATCAGCTTTGATTTTGTGACGTGCAGTTATTCCTGCAGGAGCCTGCTTTTCTGTACTACTGTTAGGAGCGCTCAGCAATTAACACCTGCTCCAGGCAGGCATTAATTTCTGAGCGCAAAAATGTGCGTCTTTTAGACGCACATTTCTTTTTTGCATTGGGAGTGAATAGCTAATAGCCTCATTCACATGCATTTGCATGTGATGATTGCTATTAGTTTTGCTCCGCATTGGACGTGCATTGTGGAGGCGGGATTAGGTAGCGCCTATACATCCCAAGTCCAACTGTGGGTTATGCAGTGCACTCGACTGAGCGCACTGTATTGCATCGGCCCCTAAGTGTGTAGGTAAATAATCCTCGTGGGCTGAGTCAGGGGCACGGAGTAAATGCATAATAGTTTTTTGTATGAGTGGCTCTACTTCCTGCTGCCCAAATATCTTTATTCAGGCCTCTGTGAATATCGCCTCAATAAACCCAATTATAACAATTAATCAGGAAAGGCTAAATATCTGTTGCTATTCACTAAGTAGAAGTTCAAAATCTAGAGGGTGAACTGACTACAAAAAGCATCACAATGTGTTATTTTCTGATCAAGTAAAACAGTTTATTTTGAAAAGGCAAGCTAGAGGCTAAGAGTAAAGTGTTCTCGTTTTTCTGTCTGTCGTAAAAACCATTTCTTACAGCCAAAAGTTGCACAGGAGCTAGCTGTGTGGTGGCTTACCTCAACTTATCCCTGGCAGCATTTTTTGAGTAGTAATCTCCCTCACTGGGGTACTTTTGCCTTCATATATTCCCTAATGCTGCCCAATTATTCTATTCTGCCCCTTTTTTCATTAATTCCCTATGCTACCTTTGTTTACCATTGTACAGCAGGAGCAGGACAAGCTGACACTCTTTTGCCTTCATTTGAATTTGCTAAAGGCAATTTACAATGCTAATTTGTCACTGCCTGTAAATAAATATATTGCTACTAGAACCTGCCTGAAGCCTTGATGAATCAGACCCACCACCATCTCTGTCTTGGCAATAGTAAATAATATAGGGGACAATGTCTAAACTGCCAGGGTAGTTTTCCTTTGAAAATTAAGGCTGGCAAAGACCATGGGTCTGATTAAAACCACAATCAAGCATATGGTTATGAAGGAAAGGAACCCTGAATCTCTGACATTTGCAAAATCTCAGCAATTTAATTATCTTGGACTGGAGGGACCACTCAAATCCAGTGTAGACTGAATCAAATTTGACCAGGCTATGATTTCCCACACAACCACTTCAACCTTAGGTCCAGTGACCAGATTATTAAACCCGTAAATGTGATTTAACCATCATTAAGCAAATGCAGAACACCAGAGACCGAGTTAGTAAGGCTTATACAAATTCATGGCTCAGGCAAATAGGTCCTGTGAGGTATGATTCATCCTCACTGAACAAAAACATAACAAAGAGGATATTAATACTGCAAATGCATAAAGCTATCTGAACATGTCTAAGCAATATTATCCTGATTTTCCTTCTTCATACACTAAGTTATATTTAAACAAATGCTGTGCAGTTGGACTGTACCATATGGCTTGTGGTAATGCACTGTTTATTCATGATGTATCACAGAATGCATAGTATAAAACATTTCCACATCAGCTTTGATTTTGTGACGTGCAGTTATTCCCTCAGGAGCCTGCACATCTATGATTTTTTTTTTTATCAAGCGATAGTATGTTTCATAGATAGAAGAGAGCAGTTTAAAGTGGTTACTGAATACTGAGCTGCTATACATCTCTGGGGTAGTTAGCTTGCACTCATTAAATGCCCTACATATAGTGGCTGGTTCAACTACTTTACAAGCTAGAATCCATTTCATACTGAGACTTGCCAGAATACATTACTTCTCACTGCTTCTGAATAACAGAATTTAATCTTCAATTTCCACCTAGGTATGCATCAGAGAAAAAAAAAGGAGAGAACAAGACTGTTTAATGCATAAGAATAGAAACATTTCACCTCAAACGCCTCTACCTAGAGCACTGAATCTATTGTCAACTTGTGATTGTTGCTTCAGTACCAATTTTTTGATTGACAGATATTAGTGAAAGAAGAAAATGCAGGAATGTGATTATAAGACTGAGAGGAGAAGGAGAAGAATGTGTGGGCAACAGGGAAAAGACAGAAATGCTGAACAAATACCTTTGTGCAGTATTCACGTAAGAAGTAGTGGGTGAGAGACCATAGGTTCAGGAGCACAAATGGAGGGAGGTGGACAAAGGGCATTCCAAGATATTAAGGATTCTTAGGTACTGGGAGCACCACTGGGAACCCTATTCAGTCACTTATAGGAATCAAGCATGGTTGCAGGGAGAAGAGCAGATGAAGTCCCTCTTTATAAAAGTAGGAGTAGGGACAAGGTAGCAAAAAGAGAACAATTATCATGAATTTGGCAATCAGGAAATTAATGGAATCACTGCTAAAGGAAGGGCTAAGGAAATATTTTGAATTCAGTATTTACAAGATGTCAAGCAGCATGGATTCATGGCTGGAGATTGTGCCATACTTAACTGATTGATTTCGCCAGCCTTAGAATTTCGGTGAAGCTTTTGACGAGGCTCATTAACAAAGGGAAGAAAGAAGCCAGGGTAAAACTAGGGTCTGCAATATTGAGGTAAAATGGAACATAGGAAGACTAGGTAGGTCCTGTTGTCGTTACCTGATGTCATTCTATGTTTCTGTGATTGGTTGATGATTACAATAGAAGTAAAAGCGTATTTAAAATCTTTTATTTTATTTATTGATCAAATTTTTTAATTGCTCCTCCATGTTGCGATTCTGCTTGTGGGCGAGACCCACAAGCAGCCTCTTACCTTGCAGCGGGGCCTGAAGGCCATCGCTGCTGCTGCTGACACTGCTGATGTTCCTCAGTGCGGCCTGGAGGCCATCGCTGCCCACATTGGGGAGCCACCACTGTCCAGGCCTACATGCGGTCAGGAGACCGCCGACCATCCTCTTCTATGCGGTGGGTCAGTCACTCCCGACATCCATCTTCATGGCCTGGAGGCTGCCGCCACCTTCACCACCTCAGTTGTGGCTCAGCGCCATCTCTATCCGCTCCTTGAGGCCCAGAGACTGCTGCCGAAGCTCCTTCTCATGCGGCCTGGAGGCCGCTGGCACCGCCTGCCATCTTTGCGGCTAGGCCGCCGCCAATGTTCCTCTTCTGCAGCCTGGAGGCTGCCCCCAACTCCACAGTTTCTTCGCGGCGTGGAGGCCATTTCTGATATCCTCTTCCGTGGCCAGGAGGCCTCCCCAGAGCTCCTCTTCATGCGGCCTGGAAGCTGCCATCAATCTTCTGTTCTTCATGTCAGGGAGCCACCAATGTCGTGCCTGCTTCCTCTTTCGCAGCAGGATGTCGCTCTCCAAGGTCCTGCCCCTTCTTAGGCACGCGGCCGCACCTCCTCTTTTCTTTTAAAGGGCCAGCAGTGGGCAGTCCTTCTGGGCTCCTCCTGCTGACGTTCCAAGGTGTTTCCTCTTCAGCCCTATAAAGAGGGCCTTCCTTCACTCAGTCTTCGCCTTTGCAAGGAACCAGTCATGGAGCTGGACTGCTACTGGATCTTCAGTGCCAGCTCTTCATTCCAGGAGACCTCCATGATCCTTCCTAGCTGCTTCAAGGCACTGTTCTTCATTGGTACTCCTTGTCTTCATCTGTGGTCCCTGAACCTTCATCTTCATCTTCTTTCCATGTTCTGGTCTTTCGTCGGATCCCGTCTCCTTGTCTCCAGATGTCCAGATGTTTCCTTGTCTCCAGATGTTCCAATGTCCCTGTCTTCTTACGTCTTCATCTGTTGTATTCCAGACGTCCTTGAGGTCCTCCTCTTTAGAGGTCCCTGATGTCCAGATGCCATAGATGTCTAGACGCCTTGATATCCTGGTGTCCTGAGGTACCGGTGTCCTTTTGTATCTGATGTCCTATGTTCCAGTCCTGATGTTTTCAAGTTCCAAGTCTCGGTCCTGATGTCCTTTGTCCAGTTCTGATCCTGAAGTACCATCAGTTCCTAGCTCCAGGTTTAGCTTTGCCTCGCCCCTGACCTCGTCTCCAGCTGATCTTCCCTGGGAGTAAATCCGTATCTATCCGGTGTCCATTTCCGGTGTGCTGGAGTCCTCTTCTGGTTCGATCCTTCCTCGAGCACTCCCCGGATGCCTGCTCCTGTCCTCAACTGAGATCCTGAGTCTTCGTCTTTGTCTGAGTATCCCGAGTCCTCATCCTCGTCGGGGTATTCGGAATCCTCGCCTGACATGTCTTGCCTGCTTCAGCACTTCCACGGAGCTCCTCTCTGCAGTCGTGCTGAGGTCCAAGGGCACACATCTCCCCGGAATCGGGACCGCTCCCCAGCGCTTCCGCAACACTCCATAGAACATCCGAAGTGATGAACAGCATATGTAAAATGTCACATATAGATAAATAACAATAAATAAATGATCATATATCTTAAATATTAAACATAGTAAACAAATAGCAAAATAAATATAATTGTTAACATAAATACCATAAAATAAAATTTATTTTACGCTTTTTGAAAAAGAAAATTTAACTCAAATATATGGGTTTCTAAACAGTTTTTAAATATGGTAGCTTTACTTTGTTCAATGCATACATTCTATTTGTGGAATAAATTGATGAAAAGATTTAAAAAAAACAACTCATTCTAATTGGAAAATTTTATAATCATGATTTTAAAAAGCATGATTATCAAACACAGTAACATTGGTTCCGCCCTCTATGGAGGCAATGCATGGTATTTTAAAGTTGGAATACTTCATCACTTGCCCACTCGAAACATTTGGCTTAGCATGGATGACACATATTTCCTAGAGAGCGTAACATTGAAATCAAGCCACTAGGAAAGAGAATGAAAAAAATAATTAAATACAGTGCTATTTTTTTTTCCCCTGGTGTCATCTTATTTGAAGGAAAACACTGTTCATTTTTGTGCTATAGACTGATTATGCAGTTTTTTAAATGTATTTATAAATCATAATCACAAGGCAGGTCCAATCTACCTTATAAATGGGCTCTGACCGACGGCCCGCAAATGCGCAGTAGAGAGCAGCTCTACCGCGCATGTGCGGGCCAGCACGTTGGTCAGAGCCGTGCCTGCCCGAAACAAAAAACATGGCGGTGGGGCCGCAGGAGCGGCGGCGGCCGCGAAGCAGGAGCGGGAGGAGGAGCAGAGGCGCCGCACGCGAGTGACATCCCCCCCCCCCCCCCGAGATCTGCCGGCAGGAGTGGCAGGAGAAGCAGCGGCGCCGTGCGCGAGTGACACCCCCCCCCCCCCGAGATCTGCCGGCAGGAGCGGGAGGAGAAGGTGGTGAGAGGGAAGGTGAGAGAGAGAGGGAGGGAGGTGACAGAGGGAGGTGACAGAGGGAGGTGAGAGAGAGGGAGGGAGGAGAGAGGGAGGGAGGGAAGGTGAGAGAGAAGGAGGTGAGAGAGGGGGAGGGAGGTGTGAGAGAGAGGGGAAGGGAGGTGAGGGAGGGAGAGAGGGGGTGAGAGAGGGAGGGAGGGAGGTGAGAGGGGGATGAGAGGGGGGGAGAGAGTGAAGGAGGAGGGAGAATGAGGGGGAGGGAGTGGGAAGGAAACGGACCGAGCCCGTTGTTACGGGCTTAACGGCTAGTGTGAAAATAAGCCAAGGTCAAAGCAAAAGTTTCAAACCAAGAATCATATGGAGACAATGTGCCTTGGCCAAGGAAATTTTTAACTCATGTCCAAGATCTGTTAAGCCTTCTGCACTTAGCAGGAGAATAATGCATCTGAAACCTGTCTATTGCACTTCCACAAGTGCAGACCAAACTACTTCTGACTATAGCTACCTGCTGTTGGTCTCTGACAGTTCAATTCCTGCTATTTCCCCAGCTCATTATTTGCTCCTTCCCCTCTTCTGGTAAATGCACTGAATCACCCTTATCATGCTATTCCATTAGTGTTGCCCAGAGAGGTTTTCCTGGGATCCACCAGTACTGTGCAGTTCAAGAGGAATAGTCTAGTGGTTAGAGCAGTGGACGATGAGCCAGGAAGCCAGGGTTTGAGTCCTGCTGTTGCTCCTTGTGACCTTGGGCAAGTCACTTTACCCTCCATTTGCCTCAGGTACAAAAACTTAGATTGTAAGCCCTCTGGGGATAGAGAAATTACCTACAAGTACCTGAATGTAAACCAGTGTGATATCTTGATTGAATGTCAGTATATAAAAATAAATAAATACTGCAATTATGAAATCATGCAGTAGAGAAAGAATGCACAATAAGGACTGTGTGCTCTTGTGGCTGAGCAGGTACATTTTAGGAGAGTAGCTGCCCAAATTGCCCTGTTCCTGATCTTTCATTTAGGGACTGTACAACATTGTGCACTGATGCAATCCACATCGTGGGGTCATGGGCATAACATCCATAGTGCACACTGTTGCACAGTCACCACCAACTTTTAAAAGGGATGTGCTGTGCACTACCAACTTCAGATGCTATCACCTCCGCTCTTGGCTCTCCCCCTCCAGAAGCATTTTTTCCCCTACTTGCCTATTTTATTCAGTGCAATGACTGTGTGATTCATATAGCTACACTAACTGGTGTGGGTGGGAGGGGGGGGGGGGGCAGACCTTTTTCATGCAGGAAGCTTTCTGCTGTCATCACCATGCTGATTGGCACCGTCCTGCAGAGGAAGAGCTATAAGGAACAGGAGAGGTACGTACACACGAACACATACATGCACAATTGATGCCACTGTCTTTGCTATGCCTAGGGCTGCTAGGAGCAGCAAAATCTGTGTTATATTGCAAAGTAGGAGGGCTGCTGGCATTTCTTGCAGGCAGCGGCTGCTAGTGTTTCACTTGAAACCAGTGACCAAAGAAAAGGAAGAGGACCAGAATGTGCGAGAGTGAGAGAATGCCTGTTTGTGTATATGTGTGTGTGTTGAGATCGGGAGATTTTTTAATCCTTATTGGGATTAAATGTATGTACTGTTTTGAAATATTTTATTGATGTTTTGGTAATTTGTTAAACATTTTGTAAATGTTTTTAATTATTTAATTATTGGATGCTGTATTCATCAGGTGATTTGGCATATTTATTATTCAATGTTCAATATTTCTTAATTGTATTTAATGTTCAGTGAGAATGTTATTTCTGTTTTTCCATTGTTGTACTGCATACGGAGTCTGGCTTCTTACAATTTCCAGTTACGGTTTTGTCAGTACGTTTCTATTTATACTTTATTTCAAAAAAATAAATAAATGTTCTCTATATTCTGTATTTGATAAGGGTCTGTCTCTGAGGTCAGATAGTTTCTGTGAGAGATCTATAGCAGCCTGACTTGTTCTCTTTTTCAACTAGGAGATGTACTAGAATTTTAGGGCCTGGTGTATTATTTGCAGAGTTGCCTTTTCATGGGTAGGATTATTACCATTTGAGTCTGGCAGTTAGTATATTATAGTATGTCAGGTTTGCTATAGGTTCTGTGTACTTTTTTTGCAGGGTTTTGAATAATTATACAATATTACTGAGGTGTACTAATGTATTGCTGTTACAATGAAGTGACATTGAATTTGAATTTTATGTTTCTATGGTAAGTTATAAGGGGAAGTGTCCTGTCTCTGCTCTGCACCCTTGAAGGAGCTTTGTGAACTTAGGGTATTGTAGAACTTGAGGTGCAGGATTTATATTGAAATTCTGTCCTATCCTGAATGGACTCCAGACTTTGCGCTCATTTTTTTGAACGAGCCTTTGCAGGCAACCCTCAGCAATCATTGATATGACTTAAAGTTTTATTTCTCATGACTGTTTTAGGCTTTTTAATTATTTTAATATGTTGTATATTCATTCCTCAATTTGCATTTTATTAGGTTTTATTGTTAATTTAACTTTGTATTTTTATATGAATATCCTATTGATATAACATATTGTACACCGTTGTGATGTAACTATGAACGACGGTATAGAAAAGCTTTTAAATAAATAAATAAATAAATAAATAAATAAGAAAAGAACTTTATTGATTGATGTTTTTAAATAATTTTGGTAGTAGTTTTATTATTTTTCTCCACTGCCACCGCCTTCCCTGCGATTCATCCTCCTCCTTTCCGCTGGGGCTTGCGCAGTCGGCGCAGCCCATTCGGGGCAGGGGCCCGCTCACACTCCGTGTGTGAGCCACGCGGAGAGGGCAGGGCAAAAATCAGAACCATCTTAAAATTAATACAAAAGGAGAAACAAGGAAACAACCTGAGGAGGACACCACGTGGTGAGTGAAACCGCGCCCCCTACCTCAGCAGATAATGTCTCAGATGTCCAGGTGGGCGCCCACCTCAGCAGCAGTGATCATCAAACGGTATGGTTTAATATCACTAAAAGAATAGGGAAAAGAACCACAAAGACCCGAGTTTTACAGTTCAAAAACACAGACTTTGAGGAAATGGGGAACTACCTGGAGGAAGAACTTAAAGGATGGGAGAACGAGAGAGATGTGGATCAGCAGTGGACCAATCTAAAAGGAGCAATCACCAAGGCAACTGCTCTATATGTTAGAAATGTAAAGAAAAGCAAAAGAAAACTGAAACCTATCTGGTTCTCAATGGAGGTGGCTGACAAAATTAAAGCTAAAAGAACAGCATTCAAGAAATATAAAGGATCCCAAAGGGAGGAGCACAAAGAAGAATATTTGTATCAACTGAGGGAGACAAAGAAATTAATCAAGTTGGCAAAGAGTCAAGCGGAAGAGAGGATTGCCAAGGAGATAAAAAATGGTGACAAAACATTTTTCAGATACATCAGCGAAAAGAGAAAGGTCCAAAGTGGTATAGTGAAATTGAAAGGTGGTAATGATCAATGTGTAGAGAGAGACGAAGAAATGGCAGAAATATTAAACGAATACTTCAGCTCTGTGTTCACTAAAGAAGACCCTGGAGAAGGACCATCTCTAAACAACAAGAAACTGGAGGGAAGGGGAATAGATGAAAATCCTTTTACAGTAGAAAATGTGTGGGAAGAACTAAAGAACCTTAAAGTGGACAAAGCCATGGGGCCTGATGGGATTCATCCAAGGATATTGAGGGAGCTCAGAGATGTTCTGGCGGGTCCGCTGTGTGACCTGTTCAATAGATCCCTAGAAACGGGAGTGGTGCCGAGTGATTGGAGAAGAGCGGTGGTGGTCCCGCTTCACAAGAGTGGGAACAGGGAAGAGGCAGGCAACTACAGACCGGTTAGCCTCACTTCGGTGGTGGGAAAAGTAATGGAGTCACTGCTGAAAGAGAGAATAGTCAACTATCTACAGTCTGGAGAATTGATGGACCAGAGGCAGCATGGATTCACCAGGGGAAGATCCTGTCAGACAAATTTGATTGACTTTTTTGACTGGGTAACCAAGGAATTGGATCAAGGAAGAGCACTAGATGTCATCTACTTGGATTTCAGCAAAGCTTTTGATACGGTTCCGCACAGGAGACTGGTGAATAAAACGAGAAGCTTGGGAGTGAGTGCCGATGTGGTGACCTGGATTGCAAATTGGTTGACGGACAGAAAACAATGTGTGATGGTAAATGGAGCCTTCTCTGAAGAGAGAGCGGTTTTAAGTGGTGTGCCGCAAGGATCAGTGTTGGGACCGGTCCTGTTCAATATCTTTGTGAGCGACATTGCGGACGGGATAGAAGGTAAGGTTTGTCTTTTTGCGGATGACACTAAGATCTGCAACAGAGTGGACACGCCGGAAGGAGTGGAGAGAATGAGACGGGATCTAAGGAAACTGGAAGAGTGGTCGAAGATATGGCAGCTGAGATTCAATGCCAAGAAGTGCAAAGTCATGCATATGGGGAGTGGAAATCCGAATGAACTGTACTCGATGGGGGGGGAAAGGCTGATGAGCACGGAGCAGGAGAGGGACCTTGGGGTGATAGTGTCTAATGATGTGAAGACAGCGAAACAATGCGACAAGGCGATAGCAAAAGCCAGAAGAATGCTGGGCTGCATAGAGAGAGGAATATCAAGTAAGAAAAGGGAAGTGATTATTCCCTTGTACAGGTCCTTGGTGAGGCCTCACCTGGAGTACTGTGTTCAGTTCTGGAGACCGTATCTACAAAAAGACAAAGACAAGATGGAAGCGGTACAGAGAAGGGCGACCAGGAAGGTGGAGGATCTTCATAGGATGACGTACGAGGAGAGATTGAAGAATCTAAATATGTACACCCTGGAGGAGAGGAGGAGCAGACGTGATATGATACAGACTTTCAGATACTTGAAAGGTTTTAATGATCCAAAAACAACGACAAACCTCTTCCGTAGGAAAATAATCAGCAGAACCAGGGGTCACGATTTGAGGCTCCAGGGAGGAAGATTCAGAACCAATGTCAGGAAGTATTTCTTCACGGAGAGGGTGGTGGATGCCTGGAATGCCCTTCCGGAGGAAGTGGTGAAGACCAGAACTGTGAAAGACTTCAAAGGGGCGTGGGATAAACACTGCGGATCCATAAAGTCAAGAGGCCACCAATGAAGAGTGGGTGACTCGCCAGAATGATGGCTATTGACACAATACCCTTACTAAATAAACATACACATGCTTACTGTGACTCCTACATCGCTCTAAGCTTCAACAGCAAGAGGTAATGGAAAAAAGGATTTGCACTCATAAAGAGGGGAGTAGCTGGCTTGTTACGGCGGTTACTACCCCAAACCAAATATGCCTGATACTTCACTTTCAATGCATATACAGCATAGCTCTCTGCTTCAATGACAGGGGAGAAGAATAACTGATACTTCACACATCCAGCAGAGCTCTCTGCTACAACGGCAAAGGAGAAGAAAAAGGGTTCGCACTCAAAACGCGGGGAGTAGCTGGCTTGTTACGGCGGTTACTACCCCAACCAAATGTGCCTGATACTTCACTTTCAATGCATATCCAGCATGGCTCTCTGCTTCTACAGCAGGGGAGAAGAAAAAAAAAAAAAAAAACCAACAAGAGCTGTACAACATAGTCTAGGTAAAACAAATAAGCATGGGTGTAGCTTGCTTATCGCGGCGGTTACTGCCCCTACTACCCCTAACTAATCAAGCTAGATATTTCACTTGCATGCAGCTCCATCACTGCTCTCTACATTAATGGTGGGGGTGGAAGGGGAATAGAACAAGGAGCTAAGAGTAACAGATAAGAATGAGAGAAAAAATGTGTGAGGCTTGCTGGGCAGACTGGATGGGCCATTCGGTCTTCTTCTGCCGTCATTTCTATGTTTCTATGTTTCTATAAGTCGTCTAGAGTTCTTTTAAATACCGCAGCGTTCCCGGTGGCGTCGCGTGCCGTGCGTCGCGCGCCTGAAAGAGTGCGACCTAAGGGGCTTGCCCCTTAGTGCGCCCCTTTGTGGGCCCCAGGACCCAGGACAGAATCCCTACTCACTGCTTTCTACTGCTCTCTAACACTAGTATTCAAGACCTACACAGACATCCTGCACTCCTCCAAGCTCCTACAGTCACTCCCCACATCCATACAGCCTCCTCCAGCATTCATTCAGCCTCCTCCAGCTTGCATTCAGTCTCCTCCAGCATTCATCCAGCCTCCTCCAGCATTCATCCAGCCTCCTCCAGCTTGCATTCAGCCTCCTCCAGCATTCATCCAGCCACCTCCAGCATTCATCCAGACTCCTCCAGCATTCATCCAGCCTCTTCCAGCTTGCAGTCAGCCTCCTCCAGCATTCATCCAGCCACCTCCAGCATTCATCCAGACTCCTCCAGCTTGCATTCAGCCTCCTCCAGTTTGCATTCAGCCTCCTCCAGTTTGCATTCAGCTTCCTCCAGCATTCATCCAGACTCCTCCAGCATTCATCCTGCCTCTTCCTACATTCTTCTAGTCTCTTCTAGCTCACAAAGGAGTTTGCAGTGACTCCGTCCTCTCCCTGCCACACCTGAAGGAGAACCACCATGTCAAGCGGCATTTACCACTTCTCTAATTCCCGCATTGCTACAAACCTTGACCACACCCACTGACACGCTCCAGACGGCGAGGACCAGATGAAGGACCAGAGCTGTATTTATCAATAGGAGCGCCAATCAGACACCCGCCTATATACGCCCCCTCTGGTGCAGCCATAGAGTGTAACAGCCTATTTCCCCGCACTTTACTACCCATCCAGTGAAGCCTACACTTCCCCTGCAACTCTCTCCCGCTTCTGTTCCTGGATCTCTACTATTAAAACTAAACACACCATGATACAAACGTTTCCTATCCCTATTATCACACACCACTACCTTAACAGAGGTAAACTACCTACTCCTATTTATCAGCGCCCAAAGAGATCTCTTATTCCTATCATGACCTCTCCTCTAACTCAGTTCCTGGGTCTCTCCTTAATCACGCTAATGCTTCTTAACTCACAATCCCTCACTAAAAAGACCCACATTCTCAACGATTACCTGTTGGATTCCCAACCCGATATCTGTGCCATCACAGAAACTTGGTTGCAAAACACAGATATTGCTCTAACAAACCAATTGCCGCTACAAATTTATGATATCTGCTCATTACCCAGACTTAAAAAAAAGAGGGGGCGGATTACTGTTACCAGCAAAAAAAGAACTATGATTATCTCCCCAAACCTTGAAATCGGCTTCAAAACTAGAAATTAGCCTCTTGAAATCTAACCAACAACTACAAATTTGCTTAATCTATGCCCCCCCAGGGCTTCTAGAATCTGACCCTTCTCCTCTCATTGAAATAATAGCCAAACACATTAACACGGACTACCCTGCTATCATATTAGGAGATTTCAACATCCATGTTGACTCACCCACATCGACACCTAACTGCGAAGCCCTCCTAGACTCCTTCAAGGCCATGGGTTTCAAGAAAATTATAAATAAACCCACTCACAAAGCTGGTCACACCTTGGACCTCATTTTCATAAATGAATCCATCTTGCCTACCGCCCCTCCCTCCTGTACCCTCATCCCCTGGTCAGACCATTCGATGCTCTCCACGGAACTGTCTATAAGAAAAAAATTGACTCCCATCACCCCCAAAACAACAATCCACTTCAGAAAACCATGCTCCATGGATGACCTCAGCTCCCACCTCTCCATGGATCTACTTAACCTGAATCTCTCCAATGCTGACTCAGCCTTGACCTCTTGGTTTAACATCACGAACACCGTAGCAAACAAAATATGTCCCATGCATCTAAGGAAATTAACCCAGCCTGACTCAACAAAAAACCCTGGTTTTCAACAGAACTTAAGAAGCTCAAACAAGACCTGCAACACAAGGAACATCGTTGGCGCAAGGATCCCACACCCGCCACACAGGTTACCTACAAAGCATCCATGAACTACTACAGGATCACAATATTACGCACCAAGAGAGATTTTTACGCCAAGAAAATACATAGCTTTATCTTTGACCCAAAGGCACTATTTTCATACGTCTCTGTTCTCACAAAACCTATATCTCCAACCATCCCAGTAGATGAAGTCCAAAATAAATCCACTGAATTGGCTTTATCCTTCGAGAAGAAAATCAACAACTTACTGGCACCGCTGACCACATCAAATAACCAACCTTCTTCCGTGTACAACCCACCCCCATCTATCAATAAACCCTTACTTGAATCATTTGAACTAACTTCTTCTCTTGAAATTGAATCCCTACTCAAGAAAATGAAGCCCTCGTCCCATCCATCAGACCAACTACCGACTAAACTCTTACTCACCATCCCAAACACCATTGCCAAGCATCTGGCTGATATAATCAATTGCTCCCTCTCCCAAGGAAAGGTTCCCGACTCCTTGAAACTCGCTTACTAAAACCTTTACTTTACTCCTTGAAACTCGCTTCACTAAAATCTTTACCTAACCTGGATCCATCTAACCCCGCAAACTTTCGTCCTATCACCAATTTACCATTTTTAGCCAAACTAATGGAAAAATTAGTCAACAACCAACTCTCCGACTACCTAGACCTCCACAACATTCTCTACCCTTCCCAGTTCGGATTCTGAAAATGCCTAAACACCAAATCCCTCTTAATCTCTCCAACAGATAACATCCTAATGGGCCTAGACAAAGGCCAATCCTTTCTACTGGCTCTACTCGACATCTCAGCAGCGTTTGACATAGTGAACCATTCAATCCTCATCAACCGACTTTCGGACATCAGCATTGCTGGCACCACCCTCAGTTGGTTTAAATCCTTCCTCAATAATAGGATCTACAAGGTCAGAATAAATAATAATGAATCCCACCCCATATCTTCCACTCATGGAGTACCTCAGGGTTCGTCTCTCTCCCCTACACTGTTTAATATTTATCTGCTACCCCTATGCCAGCTCCTAGAAAGTCTCAGCCTGACACACTTCATTTACGCTGATGATGTACAGATCTTGATCCCCATCACAGATCCTATCTCCAAAACCTTAAATTTCTGAAACAGCTGCCTTCAATCCATCAATCTTCTCCTCTCTAGTCTCAACCTTGTCCTCAACACTTCAAAAATGGAGATCCTCGTCATCTCTCCCAATGACTCCAACCCTCTCGTAAGCAACCCCTTCATACCATCAGTAAACCATGTGAGAGACCTTGGAGCTATTCTAGACTCCCGCATAAGAACATAAGAAACATAAGAAATTGCCATGCTGGGTCAGACCAAGTGTCCATCAAGCCCAGCATCCTGTTTCCAACAGAGGCCAAAACCAGGGCACAAGAACCTGGTAATTACCCAAACACTAAGAAGATCCCATGCTACTGATGCAATTAATAGCAGTGGCTATTCCCTAAGTAAAATTGATTAATAGCCATTAATGGACTTCTCCTCCAAGAACTTATCCAAACCTTTTTTGAACCCAGCCATACCAACCGCACCAACCACATCCTCTGGCAACAAATTCCAGAGCCCCACCGTGCGCCAAGTGAAAAAGAATTCCCTCCGACCAGTCCCAAACGTGCTACCTGCTAACCCCATGGAATGCCCCCTAGTCCCTCCACCACCCGAAAGTGCAAACAACCGAGTCACATCCACTCGCTCAAGACTCCTCACGATCCCAAAGACCTCTATCACATCCCCCCCCCCCCCGCCCCCCAGCCGTCTCCTCTCCAAGCTGAACAGCCCTAACCTCTTCAGCTTTTCCTCATAGGGGAGCTGTTCCATCCCCTTTATCATTTTGGTTGCCCTTCTCTATACTTCTCCATCGCAACTATATCTTTTTTAAAATGCGGCGACCAGAATTGTACACAGTATTCAAGGTGCGGTCTCACCATGGAGCGATACAAAGGCATTATGACATTTTCCGTTCTATTAACCATTCCCTTCCTAATAATTCTTAACATTCTATTTGCTTTTTTGACTGCTGCAGCACACTGAGCCGACGCTTTTAAAGTATTATCCACTATGATGCCTAGATCTTTTTCCTGGGTGGTAGCTCCTAATATGGAACCTAACATCGTGTAACTACAGCAAGGGTTATTTTTCCCTATATGCAACACCTTGCACTTGTCCACATTAAATTTCATCTGCCATTTGGATGCCCAGTCTTCCAGTCCTGTAATGTATCACAGTCTGCTTGTAATTTAACTACTCTGAATAATTTTGTATCATCCGCAAATTTGATAACCTCACTCGTCGTATTCCTTTCCAGATCATTTATATATATATTGAAAAGCACCGGTCCAAGTACAGATCCCTGAGGCACTCCACTGTTTACCCTTTTCCACTGAGAAAATTGACCATTTAATCCTACTCTCTGTTTCCTGTCTTTTAACCAGTTTGTAATCCACGAAAGGACATCGGCTCCTATCCCATGACTTTTTAGTTTTCATAGAAGCCTCTCATGAGGGACTTTGTCAAACACTTTCTGAAAATCCAAATACACTATATCTACCGGTTCACCTTTATCCACATGTTTATTAACCCCTTCAAAAAAATGAAGCAGATTTGTTAGGCAAGACTTCCCTTGGGTAAATCCATGTTGACTATGTCCCATTAAATCATGTCTTTCTATATGCTCTATGATTTTGATCTTCAGAATAGTTTCCACTATTTTTCCTGGCACTGAAGTCAGGCTCACTGGTCTATCGTTACCCGGATCGCCCCTGGAGCCTTTTTTAAATATTGGGGTTACATTGGCCACCCTCCAGTCTTCAGGTACAATGGATGATTTTAATGATAGGTTACAAATTTTAACTAATAGATCAGAAATTTCATTTTTTATTTATTTATTTTATTTAGATTCTTTTTTATACCGAAGTATAGCGAGGAGCCTTCATTGTTCATTGTTCATTGTTCATTGTTCATCATTTTTGAGTTCCTTCAGAACCCTAGGATACATACCATCCGGTCCAGGTGATTTACTACTCTTTAGTTTATTAATCTGTCCTACTATATCTTCCAGGTTCACAGTGATTTCGTTTAGTTCGTCTGACTCATCACCCCTGAAAACCATCTCTGGAACTGGTATCTCCCCAACATCCTCATTAGTAAACACGGAGGCAAAAAATTCATTTAGTCTTTCTGCAATGGCCTTATCTTCCCTAAGAGCCCCTTTAACCCCTCTGTCATCTAATGGTCCAACTGACTCCCTCACAGGTTTCTTGATTTGGATATATTTAAAAAAGTTTTTATTATGAGTTTTTGCCTCTATGGCCAACTTCATTTCAAATTCTCTCTTTGCCTGTCTTATCAATGTTTTACACTTACTTGACAATGCTTATGTTTATGAACTTCAAAAAGTTCATAAACAACACCACTAAAGAATGCTTCTACAAGCTACATGTTTTAAAACAGCTCAGACCCCTCCTACACCTTCATGATTACCGATCAGTCCTTCAGGCCATATTGTTTTCAAAAATTGATTATTGTAACGCATTACTCCTCAGCCTTCCTGCCTCCACAACAAAACCATTACAGATGCTCCAAAATGCTGCAGTCAGGGTCCTAACCAATTCAAGGAGAAGAGACCATATCACACCTTTACTCAGAAATTTACACTGGCTCCCCATCAACTTTAGAATATTGTTTAAGGCTCTGACCATTATCCACAAAACCATCTACCTTCATTCCACACTCCAACTCAAAATTCCACTCAACCTGCACGCATCTACAAGACTAATCAGAACGGCATATAAAGGATCCCTTTACGCACCCCCTACTAAAGCCTCACTTTACCCCTCCATTCGGAAACGTGCCTTGTCCACTGCCAGACCCTCTCAATGGAACTTATTACCACCAGAGCTTCGCCAGGAACAATGCCCTTTCTCCTTCAGAAAGAAACTGAAAACCTGGCTTTTCAAACAAGCCTTCCCTGTTGAACATTCCACAAATCCACAAATTAGGATTGTACATAAATATTCTTTCATAGCATGTACTTAAATATTCTTTCATAGCTTCTAACAAAACTACTCTATTCCTTCTACAATTTCAAGCTCAGAATGCTCTCCTGCTCCTAACCAGTAACAATGCAAGACTCCCCGCTTGATTCTCAATCCACTATTCCCCCTCCTCCCACCCTTCAGTCTTTTCTCCCCTTTGGTCCCTCCATACCCCCTCCTCTAAGCCTCAACCCCCTCGACCCCCCCTCCTCTTAGCCTCAACCCATCTCCATTAATCAGTTGCCCTGTACAGACAGTACCAACCCTTAAAACTGTTGTTTGGTTTGATCACCTACTAAGTGATTTAAAAACTGTTTGTTTATCACCTACTAAGTCGTTCACCTAGTTACTATTTTACTTTGCTAGTTATCACTCTATAGTAGCGCTATGTTAAGCTATTTCCTCCTCTCATAGTTGTCCTGAATTCATCACCCTATTTTATGTAACTTTTTCTCCTATATCGTTGGTTTTCCCTTTTTTTTCTATAAACCGGTACGATAAGATATTTATCTTGAGTATCGGTATATTAAAAGACTTTAAATAAATAAATAAATAAAATAAATTAGATGGTTGATATTGTACAGGAATTTCTTTATTGCATAGAAGGTCCTTCTGTCCTCTAGGTGCCACGGACATACCTGCCGAGAATTTTGCGACAATGGTGCAAAATATTTGTAGCATTATCTCTTGTATTATGAGCAGGGGTTTCCCGTCCCTCTGTAGACAGAGGTAAAAGGCAGGTGGGGAAGATCCATGGGAGCCCCGCCAAAACTGAACTAACTGGATGGTTTTCCTGTGACAGGTCATATAGGATGACTCCTTGATGACAGCTGCATGGGAACAAAAAATTGAGATCATAAAATTGAATATTTAAAAGTGTAATGTCCAATTATATGTTTTTTAAAGGATTGTTCTAGGGAGGGGGAAGATAAAGATGAGTTAATTATCAAAATCCAGCTAAATTACAACCAGATTCCTACTTATATAGCTCAAATTTAGCCAGATAAGTGGATAAATATGCACATTTGCCATTTAGATGGATAAATTTTGCGTTATTCGTCTAACCCCTAGGTTCATCAAAATGCTAAAATATTGCATATGGTAAGAGTGTTACAGGACCGGGCAGTGCCTCCTCCTACCTCAGGGCCGGCCTGGCCTGCAGGGACTCCTCTTCGGCCGCGTAGGCCCGATCTGCAGCCTGCTGCGGCTCTCCCTTTGCGAGGGAGACGCCGCTGACCCGACATGCTTGGCCCCACCCCCTAGGCACGCGTGCGCCCAGGGGCTGAAGCTTTAAAGGGGCCAGCGCGGGAAAATCAAAGAGGATGCCCTGGATGACGTCAGACACTACAGGGTATTTAAACCCTGCAGCTTCACTAGGACAGGGTCTTGCAACAAGGTTCTCTCAGTTCCCTGAGTTACTAGTTGCTGCATTTGGATCTTGGATCATCTCTTCAGACTTCTGGCTTCTGACCCGGCTTCGTCTCCTGACTACATCTTCAGCTTCCGCCCCTGGTTTTGGTTTTGACTTCTGACTTCTGGCTTCTGACCTGGCTCCGTCCTACGACTCTGATTCCAGCTTCCACCCCTGGCTTTGGCTTTGGACCTCTGACTTATGGCTTCTGACCCAGCTTCGTTCTTGGACTCCGTCTTCAGTCTCTTCCACCACCTCAGGTATCCGGTTCTTGCTGGCCCAGAGTATTCTCCTAAGACCCAGCGGCTCGGGCTCTCACGGGCTTCTCCTGGGGGAGCCACGGGCTTCCAAGAGTGAAGATCCTTCCAGCCTCATGGGCTCAGCCGGCCTCATCGTCCATCTCTTTGGCCGCTGCCTGGATCCTTGGTCGCATAGGGTGCTGCCTCCCGCCTAAGTCCAAGAGGTCCGGGTTCCTATGGGCTCCTCCTGGGGGGACCGTGGACTTCCAGTGATAAAGTTTTCTCCGGTGTATCTTCAGCGCCACCTCCCAGCTGTGACGCCTCCTGTGGGTTCCCACAGTATACCGTCTATAGTCTCAGCTGGCCCAAGGGTCCACGATCATAACAGTTTGCAAGGCCATGGACCCGGCGGATCTTGTAGGCTTGAAAGCCATCCTGGGTATTGCACAGAGGCTGCAACAGCAGCAAACTTGCCTCGAGTCCTTGATGGCAACAGTACAGGGTCTAGCTGACCGCGTTGGCGGAGCCACTGCTTCCAGTTCCACGGTACCTGGAGCTGAGACCAATACCGGTTCAGCGGCACCCATACAGATGCCAGCACCGTCACAGTTTTCAGGGGTCGCAAAGCTTTGCCAAGGGTTCCTGAACCAGTGCTATATTCGGTTCAATCTCCTTCTAGCTGAGTTCCTGATGGACTGGGTCAAGACAAGCTATATTATCTCCCTGTTGGATGGGAGACCCTTGGCGTGGGCCTCCACCCTGTGGGAGCGTCAGGACTCCTGCCTAGCCAATCTGTCTCAATTTGTCACTTCCTTTCAGTGGGTCTTCGATGAGTCCTCCCGCAGACCTACTGCTGCATCCAAACTGCTCCAGCTGCGTCAGGGTAACTGAACTTTGGCTGAACACGCCGTGGACTTTCAGACTCTGGCTGCCAAATTGAACTGGGGAAGTGATAGCCTGCACGGCATCTTTTTGGAAAGTCTCTCCCCAAGACTTCAGGATGAGTTGGTGGCCAGAGATCTCCTGGACGACTTGAATGATCTCATTGATCTAGCAGGCCGCGAGGATTGCCGTATCCAACGCCGGTTCTGGGAGAGGAGGCCTGTTCACAGACCCGGGAACTCCGAAACCACACCTTCCCGAAACAGGCACTCCCCTTCTGGCTCTTCGGGGGATCAAGATCTCGAACCCATGCAGGTGGGCCGGGGGCCTATCTCTCAAGAAGAGAGGAGAAGACATCGGTCTCTGGGCCTGTGCCTGTATTGAGGTAGCAAGGGCCATTTCCTTGCCCGCTGTAGCGAGCATCCGGGAAATGCTCGGACCTAGGGACAGTCAGGGAGCTAACCCTAGGTCACATCACTTCTGCCTCCCCATGCACCTTCCCGGTGATCTTACTCCTTCCCGAAGGAGAGTTTGATATGCGAGTCCTGATTGACTCTGGAGCCGGGGGAAACTTCATCTTCAAGGACTTGATCCAGCAACTCCAGATTGGGGTTCAGCCCCAAAGACCCCCTCTACATGTGTCTTCTATTCAGGGGAGACTTCTCCCAGGGACCATCGCTACTCGTACTAGGCCTCTCACGTTACGCACTGGTATTCTGCATGTGGAGGAGATTTCATTCCTCATCCTGGAAAAATCCATGAATCCGGTCATCCTGGGGATACCTTGGCTGCGGAAGTACTCTCCTGTAATCTCATGGGATACCCTCCAACTGGCATCCTGGGGGCCCTCGTGCTTTGACTCCTGTTTGGCGGCTGTTCCTCGACCACTGGTACCTCTCCTGATGACTTCCTTGACACTGCCACCCCACTATCAAGACTACCTCGATGTCTTTTCTAAGGAGAAAGTCTAGATTCTCCCGGAGCACTGCCCTTTCGACTGTGCTATCAACTTGCTCCCGGGTACCACGCCGCCAAAAGGACGCGTATACCCATTGTCCCTTCCGGAGACACAAGCCATGTCTGCATACATCCGGAAGAACCTGGACCGAGGGTTCATTCAACCATCCAAATCCCCGGCTGGAGCAGGGTTCTTCTTCGTAACGAAGAAGGATGAGTCCCTCCGACCCTGCATAGATTACCATGGCCTGAACAGCATTACCCAGCGGGATCGGTATCCTTTGCCTTTGATCCCGGAACTTCTGGACAGACTACAGGGGGCCAAAGTGTTCACGAAACTGGATCTCCATGGGGCGTATAATCTAGTAAGGATTCGTTCAGGCGACGAATGGAAAACCGCATTTAACACAAGGGATGGCCACTACGAATACCTGGTCATGCCCTTCAGTTTCTGCAATGCCCCGGCGGTTTTTCAAAACCTCATGAACGAGGTTCTAAGAGACATGCTACATACCTCGGTATTTGTTTACCTCGATCATGTGCTAATATACTCCAGGGACTTGGAGACGCACCACCACGATGTCCAACGGTACTACAGAAACTGCGAGACAACCGACTTTACGCAAATTTTGAGAAGTATCTCTTCAAACAGGAATCGCTACCCTTCCTTGGGTACATCATATCCTCCACAGGTTTCCTTATGGACCCGGAGATGGTTGCGGCGATCAAGGATTGGTCGCAACCAGTGGGAGTGAAGGCACTCCAATGGTTCCTGGGGTTCGCCAATTTCTACCGGCAATTTATCCCACACTATTCCCAGATGGTGGCCCCGCTGACGGCCCTTACCAGAAAGGGCGCTGACACTAAGAAATGGCCGCTGACGGCCCTACGAGCCTTTCAGGAATTGAAGAACGCGTTCCTCCAAGACACCTGCCTCCCCCACCCTGACCCTCAACGCCAATTCATCGTGGAGATTGACACCTCCAACATAGCTGTCGGGGATGTTCTAAGCCAGTTGTCCAATGGAGGCAAATCCCTGCTGTGTTCCTACTACTCACACAAGTTCTCGCCCACCGAGAGGAACTACGGCATAGGGGATAAAGAGCTACTGGCCATCAAACTTGCATTCGAGGAATGGCACCAATGGTTGGAGGGGGCCCAGCACCCAGTAATCGTTTACACAGACCATAAGAACTTGGAATATTTGTGCCACGCCCAGCGCCTTAACCCATGGCAGGCGCGCTGGTCACTCTTCTTCAGCCATTTTAATTTTTCCCTCCGTTACCGACCAGCGTTCAAGAACATTCGAGCGGATGCTCTCTCCTGCACGACGGAGACAGAAGATATTACCAACCCGCCTCAGTACATCCTGACCCAGCCAAAGTTCTTCTGGCAGCATCCGAGGTGGCCCTCATGGGAAAGACTGTGGTGCCCTCTCATTCCCGCAAGAGAGTGTTAGCGTGGGCCCATGACTCCTTGACCACTGGACATCCTGGAACAGCCAGGACCCTGGAATATCTGGCGGAGTTCTACTGGTGGCCACAGGTCAAGAGGGACATCCAACTCTATGTGCAGTCGTGTCCTACTTGTGCCCAGCAGAAACCCTTGCACGGATGCCCCTGGGGGCTCCTTCAGCCGCTACCCATTCCTACTGAGCCCTGGACTCATCTTTCCACCGATTTTATTGTAGATTTGCCTGTTTCAGATGGGAAGACCGTGATCTGGGTCACAGTTGACCGTTTCTCAAAGATGGCTCACTTCATGCCTCTCGCTAAACTGCCTTCAGCACCAGAATTAGCTACCCTCTTTACGCAACATATCTTCCGTCTACATGGACTCCCTTTGCACATAGCCTCTGACTGTGGTCCACAGTTTACTGCAAAATATTGGAAGGCCCTTTGCAAGACGTTCGGTGTGCAACTCGACTTAACAACAGCCTTCCATCCCCAAGGCAAAGGGCAAGCCGAGCGCACTAATAGGACCTTAAAGGCGTTCCTCTGGTCCTTTGTGGGGGACCTCCAGGTTGATTGGGTCACCTTGCTACCATGAGCAGAGTTCTCTTGTAACCGCCATAAGCACTCTGCGAGCAACCAGTCCCCATTCCAGTTGGTCTACAGAAAGACCCTGAGGCCTCCTCTGTCATTGCCTTTGATGGTACCATCCCCTGCAGTTCAACTGATGGCACGACAGTTGTGCAACCTCTGGAGAGCAACCCAGGAGAAACTCCATCTGACGGCAGCCAAGGCTAAAAAATATGCAGACAGGTCACAGCGGCCTGCCCCGGCCTACCTTCTGGGGCAGAAAGTATGGTTGAGTACTAGGAACATCCACTTATGGACTCCCTCTATGCGCCTGGCCCCCAGGTACATTGGTCCATTCCCGGTAGTGGAGCGAGTAGGGGCAGTCTCCTACCGGTTACGTCTGCCGTCCACCCTGAGGATCCACAATGTGTTCCACGTGTCACTACTTAAGCCTGTGGTGCTCTCCACCTTTCATGACAAACCTCCGGAACCTACCGCCACTGAAGCCGAAACCGACGTCACCTATACGGTGAAGGATGTTCTGGATGTTCGGTTCCACCGTCGCTGGTGGGAATTCCTCCTCTCGTGGGAGGGGTATGGCCCGGAGGAGAATTCCTGGGAGCCTTCTTCCCATATCCTGGAGAAGTCTCTCATCCATCAGTTCCACTTGGCTCATCCTGCTAAGCCCGGACCCCCGGGAAGGGGGCGTAGGAGGGGGAATACTGTTACGGGACCGGGCCGTGCCCCGGTCCCTCCTCCTACTTCAGGGCCGGCCTGGCCCGCACGCACTCCTCTTCGGCCGCATAGGCCCGATCGGCAGCCTGCCACGGCTCTCCCTGTGCGAGGGAGACGCCGCCAACCCGACGTGCTTGTCCCCGCCCCCTAGGCGCGTGTGCACCCAGGGGCTGAAGCTTTAAAGGGGCCAGCGTGGGAAAATCAAAGAGGACACCCTGGATGACATCAGACGCTGCAGGGTATTTAAACCCTGAAGCTTCACTAGGACAGGGCCTTGCAACGAGGTTCTCTCAGTCCCTTCAGTTACTAGTTGCTGCATTTGGATCTTGGATCATCTCTTCAGACTTCTGGCTTCTGACCCGGCTTCGTCTCCTGACTACATCTTCAGCTTCAGCCCCTGGTTTTGGTTTTGACTTCTGACTTCTGGCTTCCGACCCGGCTCCGTCCTACGACTGATTCCAGCTTCCGCCCCTGGCTTTGGCTTCGGACCTCTGACTTCTGGCTTCTGACCCAGCTTCGTTCGTCTTCAGCCTCTTCCACCACCTCAGGTATCCGGTTCTTGCTGGCCCAGAGTATTTTCCTAAATCCCAGTGGCTCGGGCTCTCACGGGCTCCTCCTGGGGGAGCCGTGGGCTTCCAAGGGTGAAGATCCTTCCAGCCTCCTGGGCTCAGCCGGCCTCATCGTCCATCTCTTCGGCCGCTGCCCAGATCCTTGGTCGCATAGGGTCCCGCCTAAGTCCAAGACATCCGGGTTCCTATGGGCTCCTCCTAGGGGGACCGCGGACTTCCAGTGGTGAAGTTTTCTCCGGAGTATCTTCAGCACCGCCTCCCGGCTGTGACGCCTCCTGTGGTTTACCACAGTATACCATCTACAGTCTCAGCCGGCCCAAGGGTCCATGATCATAACAAAGAGAACATATAGATAAGCATAGTTTAATGGGACAAAGCCAACATGGATTTAGCCAAGGGAAATCTTGCCTCACAAATTTGCTACGCTTTTTTTAGGGTGTAAATAAACATATGGATAAATGTGACCCAGTTAATATAGTGTATCTAGATTTCCAGAAAACATTTAATAAAGTCCCTCATGAGAGATTTCCTAGGAAATTAAAAAGTTATGGGATAGGGGGGCAGTGCCCTATTGTGGATTGCCAGCTGGTTAAAATATAGAAAACAGAGAGTAGGGCTAAATGGTAAATTTACCCAATGGAAAAAGGTGAATAGTGGAGTGCCCCAGGGATCTGTTCTGGGACCAATACTTTTTAATTTATTTATAAATGACTTAGAAATGGGAACCAACAGAAAAACAAAACTTCATAGCACCAATATTGCAAAAAGATGTAATGGTTGATAATTCTCAGATGTTTAAAAATCGGAGGTAAAAAGACCTCAGGACCTCATGTTTGTTCTACATAGTACATACAACATATAAGAGGTAAGTTGTAGTCATCGGTCTTTAAAAAAAACCTCCAACCACCAAAGTTTTTATTTAATTCCAATTTTTTAATTTTATATTTTCTTAAAACTTCAACTCTATTATCCAAAACCATTGTTGCTCAAAATTCATGAGGATAATATGTTCAAAAAATTTTCTTTACAACATCCAGATACGATAATAATTCAAACTTATCTGTATTCAGCATTAACCAATACTATGGAGTGCCAGATGTACATTAAATCCATTCATTATTCTGAAGCTGACATCAGTCGACTTTTCACCGTGAGGCTGCTTCAAGGCAGTTACTTCTATATCATGACTTTTAACATCCAAAAACTTCTTCTTTGCGGTGTGCAACCGCTAAGGCAATTCAACAGCCTGGCTTGAAGCAGCCACCTAAGTCTTTGCTCTGCACTCACAAGTGCTTGCAAAGTTTCCACGCCTATTGTGTCTGGGAGAGTGAGGAAAACACTCCATCCCCCACCCCTCGCAAAGGGCAGGCGGCAGGCACTGCAACAGATTTGGGACATGTTGCCTAGCTTACTTTGCACTTTCTGGGAGATCTGTGCCTTTAAGAAATCCGATCGGGGGCTTGAGAGGGAGGAGGGAGCAGGGCTCTGGCTTTCACTTTTGTGACTGTGCTTTGCTGGGAGTGGGGGTGGAGCGATGCCCATGTAAACTCTTCCCGTGGTGGCTGAGACCCACGGGCGGCTTGACAGCACTGCCTTCCCCCCTCTACCCCCCCCCCCTCAATTGCTTGGCTTCTCATCTGCGGGACTTAGGGGGTGGGGGAGGAGGGCAGCTGTTCTTTGTTCAGCTCTTTGCGCTTTGGCTGCTGCAGGCTGCAGCTGCTTGTGATCTCTTCACAGCCGCTTTCTACTGCATTTCCTCTGCTCCAGCCGTCCCAACTCCCTCCCCCCCCCCCCCCCCCAGCGGTGGACGGACTGGCTCGGCGACTCTTCTACCCTTTCCTCCTCCTGTGTGTAACTGTCCGGCTGTCCCTACTCCCTCCCCCCTTCCCCAGCAGCGGAGGAACGGGCTGAGCCATTTCTCGGAGCGGCGACTTGTCTGCCCTTTCCTCCTCCCCTCTGTGACACCCAGCACGTAGCGCAGAGCTCAATGGTTCCCACATGCACGGTAGAGCTGCTCTCTACTGCACATTTGCAGTCCGTTGGTCAGAGCCCATTTATATTGTAGATAACGTGTGTTGCTTTTACGTCCATCAGATGGCGCTGTTTTTCCAAAAAAAGCATGTTTTTACCTGTCACAGGTGTGACATCTATATAATATAGGTATATAAAAACACGCGCGTATTCGAATGCAACGTTGTGTCAAAATTTCAAAGCAATCGGTGAAGAACTTTCGGAGATTTAAGATTTTGAACATACGAACATTTACATTTTTATTTATATAGATACAACTAATGCTAAGAAAGCATATTTGGAATCTTTTAATTTTATCTTTTATATATATATAAATACAAATAGAATATGTATTTTTTTATTGGAACTTATCTATCAAGATTCCTTAACCCTCCTGTTTGCTTAATATCATTTGAAGAAACCTCATTCCAAGCCATGTGCTGCTGAGCAACTGTCAGCTTTCCCCCATATTCTAGTTTAAAAGCTACTCTGTCTCCTTTTTAAAAGTTAATATCAGCAGCCTAGTTCCACCCCAGTTAAGTTGGAGTCCATTCTTTCGGAATAGGCTTCCCATGCTATAATACAAATCAGCTCATTGGCATGCCAGTATGGCTTGCATATTTGTGGCATAATGCACCATGGCTCATGAATGTGAAAGCAGCAGGTAATCCTGAGTTAGGAGGACCCTCTTAATAAGGTTTAACAGCCCCCTAAAACAATAGTGCCTCTGGCAAAGAACAGTAAGAACCCCATAATCCTGCCCTATTTACGTATGCATGTATTTATTTCTATTTATTTTAAATGATTTATTACCTGCACCCTTCCTATGGTTCGGGGCCGAAGTACAATAAAACCATACACAAATTTCAGAGCGCACAGACAAATCATATAAAACAGAATTAACAACAATGCATTACTTTTACATGTATTACCCCCTCACCTGAACATTCAAAAATGTCTCCCCTTAAGATATTCCTATCCTGATTACCCTAAGGCGCCTCAGGATGCATAATAGGGCAGGAGATATCCCCCAGCCACTCCTACCCTGCCGGTGCAATAATTCAACATGGCAACGGCTGCCTCGTGCCTCCCCTGCCCCTCTTTTCTTTCACCAATTCATACTTTTTTCTTCTACCTCGTCTTTCTCCCTCCTCTGTCCCCTTTCATGCCACTTTCTTCTTCTCCACTCTTCCTTCACTTCCCTCTTTCATCAGATCATTATTCTTTCCTCCCTATGCTGTTTCTTTTTCCTCCTTATCATTCCTTTTTTTTATATTTCCTGCTCATTTAACAAAAAAATCCCACCCGCTTTTCCCCCCTCTTTCCCTCTGTTAACAACTTTACACCCCTCCCTTCTCTCCCTGGGCCAGCGCAGTTCATTATACTGTGATAGACTCTGCGGTCCATCACTGCCATTCTTCCCATGTCAGTGGTATGGTGTCCATAGTGCTGCAGCTGTCCTCCGTCTCCTGGCCTCTGGTTGGGTCTGGAGTTCCTTACCAACATCTGCCCCTGTGCAGGGGAATAAGGAAAAAGGAAACTTTCTTGGCTTTCGAGGTTTTTATATACCGAAGTATAGCGGGATGCCTTCACTCCGGTTTAGGTATAGGTGCTGAGTCTAAGCCTAATAATTACTGTTCATATTGACCTAAAGATAACTGAATTTTCAGAATAGTTGATAGTACAATTTTATTTTTTATTTTTTTTTAGAAAATGTGCTACTCTGTGACTTGAAAGGCATTTTCTGCATAACACTGTCTGGATGATGGCTGTGTTTTGGATATTGTGAGACTGATACAGTGATATAATACATTAGATGGGAGAGATGGGCTAAGGAGATTTTTGCAAAAAGAATCCTATTGAAACACATCTCTACAGTATTTGATAATATCCTTCTTTATGCAATAAACAAAGAGACTGAAATGATCCAATTTCTTCAGTATATCATACAAATGTTCAATCAGCATCTATTTATCTTTAATGTGCAATTGAAGCACAAGATGTAATTAGTTGGAAATATGTATTTGAAAAGATTTTTATAATGATGTAATTTGTAAAATGTATTATATTTTATGAAGTTTTCAACATTTTCTTACTAATGCTATGTTTATTTATTTATTTTATTTATTTATTTAGACATTTTATATACCATTGTTCTATATATGTCAATATATTTTGTGATAGAAAAATGTAAATTGGCAAATTTTGCTTTGATGATGTGTCAGAAGGAGCTGACAGAATATTTATAGGACAGATCCAAGGTAATTTGTTTGGAATTGCTATACCCATGAAGACTTAGAAAATGTACAATGGGGCGACTCTAATCCCACATCATCAGTTCCCATGTCCCAAAATCAGGGTACATGGATGGGTCTTGTAGGAAAACTGCCAGTTCTGCATTTTTTCAGGTTTTATTTTTGCTATTGTAGTTCCAGTGCTGACAACAGCATAGCCCAGAATCAAAATAATAAAATACAAACACTAACAAAAAAGAAGCCCACACTGTGTGACTCTGGGGTTTGCTTCCCTCCTAGCTTCTAGACCCAGGTACTTTAGGCCTGCAGTAGCAGCAGGGGGTCCTTACATTGGGAGTACCCTACAGCGGAGGTCTGGATTCATGCTATCTCTCCTGGTTCTAATCTGGTGGTGGTTCTCCCCAACAATTGCCTTTCCTGAGCTTTTATTCTGTCAATAGACAACCTGTTCTACCAGCCATCTGAAGTTTCTGCTTTTCTCTTAAATCAGCCTGCAGAGATACAGAGAGTGATTGCTTAAGGTAGACTGATTTCATGGCTTGTACACTCCTTCACTGTGACAGATTCCATTTGTTTCTCCCTGATGATTTAAGTTAATGTACTTCAAGTTTGTAGCTCACATATTTTATTAGTTTATTACATACAACCAAACAAACTGAAAGCATAAACACTAAGGGGTTGATTTTTAAAGCAGTGAGCGCCCATCCATGTGTGCACGGTTCCCGGCGTGTGCACATGGAAGTGCCGATTTTATAACATGCACGTGCCAGCGCATGCATGTTATAAAATCTGATGGCCATGCGCACATGTTTGCTAGACTTTAAAATCCGTGTGCACCTGTGCAGCCGGTGCACGTGGGGGGGGGGGGGGTGTCGAATTTTCACTAAATACGTACGGCGACACAATCGGGCCTCCCCCAGTTCCCTCCCAGTCTGCTCCAATTAAGTAGCGGACTGAGAGGGAACTTCCCTATCCCCCTACCAAAACTTTCTCTCTCTTTCCCTCTCCTCTCCACCCCCTAAACCTAACCTAAGTTTCCCCAAATTTTTTATTTTATTACTTACTGCTCCTCTGTGGCAACAGTAATCTCCATGCGCCAGCTGGCTGCCGGCGCGCGCTTCCTCGAACAGCAGCTAATGGCCGCTGTCACAGTCGGCCTCTGTCCGTCCCACCCCGCCCCTCCCCGCCCAGACCATGACCCCAGGCTGCCCTTTTTTCAGGGCCCGGCACTTGTGCGCATATCAGTGGTTACGCGCATGGCCAGGCCCTTTAGAAAATGCATGCGGTGCGCGCAGGGCCTGGCCACACGCGTGACTTGCCAGTATTTGTGTGCGTGGCCTTTTGAAAATTAGAGCTTAAAACTTTAATAAAATACACAGTATAATGGAACAAATGAAAAACAGATAACTAGCAAGAAAACAAATGAACACGTACACACAAAGGAAACAAACGTCATAATCACTGGGGAGACAAAATTACAGCAGATGCAAACAGAAATCGTTGCAGATAATCCAATATTTACAGATCCTGAAATAAGCTATTATTTCTTCCAACTACTGCTAACTCATATTTATGGATAATGATTATCAGACTGAACCCTGCTTCTTCAATGATTTGGAAATTGTCCTTCCAATTGCTAAGAACTGTTTTCAGTACTAAAGCAAAAGCAAATCAAGAAGAGTTTTCTTGGAACTCATTATTACATCAGAGAAGTTCATTGATTTCCACATCACTCATACACCTAACATTCTTTTAGTCCTGTTCTAAACCTTCTTCCTATAATTTAGAATTATGCAAGACGCAGAAATGATTTGAAGAAAAGATTTCATTACTGTATGGCAGAACCAAGGCTTTTTGTCCCATTGTTTATTTAGCTTTGTAATTTTAGATATCCAAATGACTCTGTGAGCCATCAAAAAACAGGAATTGAGGAAGTGGAGAGTGAAATGTTTGCTGATTTTTCTCAAAACAATTCCAAGTTTTCAAGCCCACTCATCTGCCCAAGATTTTTCTCCTACATTTGCTATAACTTTTGAGGCTAAAACTATCTCCCTTATGAATGAGCTGTAAAAACCCTACACAGTTTTTGATGTTCCCATAATTATTTTACATGAATCCAGACTGTCTGGAATTACCTTTAAATTGGTCACTTTTACTATACTTTTTCTAATGTAAGCTCTTAATAGTACCCAATAGCAGAATTATCATGCTGGAAGATTAAATCTAGTTCTCCGAGGACAAGAAGGATGGAGTCCAGCATGGAAAAACTATGTCAAACTTTCTAGAACTTTGACTGAGCCTCAGTGGGCATGCCTGTGCCATGCCACTATATGATGCATTCATGCAGGGGGCCGTCAGTATCTCTTTTTTCATGAAGCTCATAGATAGAGGTCCTAGTTCCATCCATAAGTTTCCATTCGCTGTTGTTCCCCAGGCAGTGGGACCACCTGCCAACCATAAATCCTTCATTGCTGTTGGTTTCAATTATGCATCCCTTTTGTTTTGCACCAACATGTCTAGTGGATTCCAGCGGTGACCTCTATGTGGCAGGATCATATCTATCATGGACACCCATGATAGCCATGTCCTGTGCTTGGGGCTATCACATGACATCCGGGGATGCCACAAGTATGGAGAAATTACCGCAAAAGGATGACAGACCTGATTGGATCTCATGAACATCTATTATGAGAGAGTTGCTTGCCTGTAACAGATGTTCTTCGAGGCCATCAGGATGTCAATCCTCATGAAACCTGCCCACTTCCCCATGAAATTGGTTTCTCCATTTTTATCATTTCTTTTTGCTAAATACAAGAATAAAGGGACCTTGCATGGACACATGGCTTGCCCAGTGAGGCTCAGACAAAGTTCTAGAAATTTGGACATAGATTTTCTGTGCCAGGCACCATTGGATGTTACCCATGTGTGAAGACTGACATCTTGCTGTCCTTGTAGAACACCTGTTACAGGTAAGCAACTGCTTTCTCAAAGTTGTAAATGGTAATAATTTTTTATCCTTCAATACTGTTGCACTGGAGGTGGACCCTTGGCCTGGTACAAGATTGGTACGGCCCTCTGGTTGGACCCAGAGAGTGCCTGCCACCAGGAGGCGGAACACACAAGGAGACAGAGGCTAGCTGGAGCTTCGACAATAACAGTCCGGGGTTTCTGCAGGTTGAGTCCTTGGGTACCTGGACTGCCTGGACTTAGGTGGGCCTCAGATGGTCTCTCGGAGAGGTAGCGGAGGGGTGTGCCCACCACGAGCAAGGGTGCACGGCTGATGCAGAGAGGATGGACCATACCCGAACTGGAAGCTCCGGAGACCTCAGGGAGGTAACAGTTCAGGAAGGTACTCCGGGTGAGGCAGGCGGTGCCTGCGGGTCTAGTCAGGTGAAGGCCGCGAGTGAATTCCAAGCAGGTTGGTCTGGCAGCCACAGTAGGTCAGAAGAGAGTGTCTGAGTGAAGCGCAAGGGTCAGAGCCAGAGAATCAGTCCAGAAGTGGTCAGCCAATGCAGGGGTCAATACCAAGGACAGTCCGAGCGTAGTCAAGGCAAGCAAGGGTTGATTCCAGGCAGCAGACGAGAGAGTGGTCAGGCAGGCAGTGGTCAGTTTCAGGTGGCAGACAAGGGAATGGTCAGGCAGGCAGAGGTCAGTACCAGAGATCAGTCCGAGAAGGTACTACCTGAGTAGCAGACAGGAACAAGGAGATGCTGGAACAAGGAAACTCTGGAACAAGGATTAGGAAAGCTTACTATATCACGTTGTCGACCCGATTGCCAAGGCGAGGTCCTGGGGGACAGGGCCTCACTTTTATACTGAAGTTTAAGTGACATCATCGGGCTGTGCCGTGGGGCTGGTTCCCGCCCTTGGGTCTTTAAAGGGAGGGTGGTCCGCGCACGCGCGCCTAGTGGCAGGGCTGGCGCCAGAGAGGACGCCGCGCCCCGGCGTGGAGCTAGGCCCAATGTGGAGGGCCTAGGAGATGCTGCCGTGGGACACCGCAGATGGGTAGTGCTGGCAGCGGCAGCGGGAAAGGACGGCCCGGGACCCGCTAGCTCAGGAGCAAGGTGAGCAGGCCCAGGGGCAGGCCTAGCGCAGACGGGATGCGCAACAAATACGTGGTCCAAATACCATATGCCATAATTGTGCCACAGTTATGATTTTTAACAGCTAATTAAAGCATAATGACATTAATTTAGTATCATTTTACTTCACTTTTGTCTGCAAGTCAAATTTCTGGACAACTCTATTTAAAAGAAAATATTTCAATAAACTAAAGTGTGCAGTCCCCAAGGAGCTTTAGAAAGCATCCTAGGGATGCTCTCTGAATTTCCTTAGGGGATGCATGCTAGGTAAAACTTGGAACCACTTAGTGCTCTGCAGAAGAGTACATTATCCAAAGACCCTGTGCATTAGAATATATGCTTAATCATAGACAAACAGATTAAGGAAATTTACAGCAACGCTTTTGTTAGACAACTAATTTTTTGGTGCAATTCTTGGGATTTTACATTTCCATAGGAACTTCATGAATATTTCATATCTTGATTTATAAAAATTTGATGGGAAAAAGTAGTATCAAATGACATTAAGAGCAATATACTTTTTAAAAACAGACATGGCAGGTTCTTTCTTCTCCTTTGGGTTTACACTCAAATGGAACCAGAACTGGGATCTGATGCCCTGAGCCTTCATTTGCAAATACCTAGGGATTTTTTCTAACCATACAGCACTGTATATATCTAGTAGCACTTTAGAAATGATAAATAGTAGTGGTAGTAGCAGCAGTATTTTCCTCCTATTTTATGTTATTTCATAATTTGTCTCTAGTTATTGAAGTGACAGGCCTCAACTGGGGACCTTGCAAAAGGGCTCCTTCCATATCCCTGCAATCATAGTTCCTACTAGATGTCACCATTGCATGCTGACTATGACTCCCTCCCCCTTTTACTGCATCCCCATCCTTGGTTGGCCAAAGGAGTGGAAGATCTGAACCAGGAATCAAACCCAGATCCCTACATGTGGCCAAGTCATGCCAAAAGCCACTTTGCCTTTAACCTATGAGCCCCCGGGTCAACCTTTCAGTATATGTTTGTATAGTTTCCAACCTACTGAGCAGAAGAATAACAGTGACCATCAGGTCAACAGTTCTTGAACGTTGATGATAAGAGGTTTGATGTTGATGTAATTTTGACTTGGTCGTGGGCCCTTGGTTTCTCCAATAGATGGCACCTCCCATGGGGTGGGGCCCTGTGGGGACTTGTAGCGATAGGCTGACTCCAGTAGAATCATACACAGAGGAATAGAGTCTTTTGTTATGGTTTAGCGGTGTTTGGGTGGATTCTTGAGTACTGTGGCAGATGACCATGCCCACGGGGAGGAGCCCCGTGAGGAGCCACAGTACTGGGCTAGACTCAGGACGCCCAAACACAGAATTAGCTCTTTTATTGTACAGCTTGATGAGTACCACCAGAGGTGGCAGTAGTAAGGTGATCCAGAGGTAGCAATCCCGGGACCCTCGGCAGAGGGGACCTGTCTCACCCCGTTGGTATAGGGGATTCCGGTGTAGGTTTCCTAGGCAAGGCAATGCTATAGATGAGACAGACTGAGAGTTAGATTACTCACTAGATGGTAGCTGTAAGTTGATGATTCCACCAGGCTGAAGTAGAGGGTACAGGCACCAAGGCAGGGAGAGCAGGCCCTCGAGGAGTGAGTACCTGATCCCAGTAAGGCACCTGAAATAAAGCAGAGGGCCCCCGAGGAGCGGGTATCCAGGTTAGCAATACCCCGAAGGGCAGAGAGGTTCCAGCGGCAGCATGGAAGCGGCAGAGTAGCTTAGACCGGCCAAGACCAATCCTTGCTAACTCAATGAGCTAGCAAACAAGTATAGGCTAAATACCCGTATGGCATGATGTCACATGAGGGGGATGCCCCCGAGGTTCACGCCATGGCTGGAATAAAGACGTGGGTAGCACGCGTGCACCCTAGGAGGCCCTTGGGAGAAACATGGTGAGAGGCAACGCCATAACCATTCCGGAGACGCCAGAGAGAGC